>NW_025535365.1:35000-92500 GCF_020615455.1 Coregonus clupeaformis | reverse complement strand
ATCCATGATATTATTAGGGTGATAAATAAAAGGCAGTTGCTCCATGACACAAGAGCACGCTCTACTGGGACAAAAAGCTTACAGCACCTGGTATTCCCAGGCGGTCTCCCATCCAAGTACTAACCAGGCCCGACCCTGCTTAGCTTCCGAGATCAGACGAGATCGGGTGTATTTTTTTAAAATATTTTATTATGAAAATCAGACAATTTTACATCATTTCAATCATCATTAAAGGGTGAACAATTCACCCTTTTACAAAATCAGAAAGAAAATACAAAAAAATCAACAATTAAAACACTCACCTAATCCAATTAATAATTAAACACAAGTTTTCCATTAGATGACATTCTAATAAATGTACTCCCCCACACAAATTCTTTTTCAAAGTTGCCCCCACCATATCTCTGCATTATCTCTATATTTCCCTCCAACATACTCTTAAAAAGTACCTCCACACTCACACATTTCCCTTCATAATGCCCCAAGTTCCTTCTTAGTCTTACAGCATATCGAGCATGACTTAAAACATAATTAACCAAATTAAAATTCAAAACATTACTTTTCCCATTAATACCAAAAAGAAAAAATCTCCTCCATTCCACCCCATTAAAAATCTCCTCCCCCCAATGTTTCACTAAAAGCGCCTTTAAAATCTCATGAAAACCTCTTATTCTACTGCATTCAATGAAAAAGTGCATAAAGTTTTCCACCTCTATATGACAAATGTCACATTCTCTATTAATATTTCTGTTGATTTGATGTAAGACCACATTAGTAAAAATCCTATTATGTTTTATTTTAAAATCATTGTCTTCACATTCTATGGAATTCCCCTTTACATTAACATTCCTCCATATTGACTTCACATCCAAATCTACAAAAACCTCCGACCACACTTTTTCAGAAGCAGGCACTCTTATCTCTTTTAAAAATACATTTACTATAGACTGTTTTAACTTTCAAGCCTGACAAATCACGTTTCACTCCACCACTTTCATAAAATAAAACCGGCAAACCCCTGGCTCTCTTAACCGCCCCTGTATTTATTAAAACACCCCATTCCTCCGGAATGCACCCTAAAATTCTCTTATACATATTTTCTACTGTAGTTTTGCTTATTTCATCATCAACCTCAACAACATTGTCATAAATAGCTTGTACCGGTAGAAACCCCGGCCTGACCTCATATAGAATGTCACCAATCTGTCGCATCCCAGCTCTCATAAAATATTTACAATACAACATTGTATTATTATATTTAATCTTTGGATTCAAAAAGATAGGCTGATTTAAAATATTTTCCAAAATATTACATTCATACGAAATGTGTGGTAAAACCTGCCCCCAAGCCTCGAAAACTTCCTTATAAAACAAAGGTATATTTCCCAACATTTCTTGTTTTACACTCATTAATAAACCATTATCCCCTATCCTCCCAACCTCCTGCAAATACTCTGCAAAAAACTTTTTCCACCCGTAATCTAATTCCCCATATAAATACTTCCGAACCATTTTCACTCTTATTGCTATTTTCCTCACCCTTAAATCCACTAACTTCAAGCCCCCCTCCTCATAACCCGCAATCAATGTTTTAAAAGCGATTTTCGCCCCCCTTCCCATCCCATAAAAATTCAACTAAAATCTTATTCATTTCAATTAAAACCCATTCTGGCACATCTAAGACATTCATGACGTGAATACAAATTGACATCAGTAAAGAATTTATAACAATAACCTTCCCCTTTAATTTTAACAACCTCCCCTTCCACATATTTACAACCTTTCTGACTTTATTTATCACCCCACTCCATGTCAAATCCCTAGCTTCTTTTTCTTTTACACCTAAAAAAACTCCTAACACCTTAAAATATTCTTTGGCCTCTTTAAAAGGAAAATTCCCCTCATTTACCTTCCCAATATACATTACAACAGACTTTTCCATATTAACTTTAGCTCCTGATGCTCTTCCATATACTTTAAAACCTTCTATTACCCTTTTTACACTGTCCTCATCTCTAACTGTTATAGTTGTGTCATCTGCATATTGGTGAATCAAACTAAATCCCCCCTGTGGAGTCTGTACACAATTAATACAATTATCCTTCTTAAGAAAAGCCGCTAAAGGTTCAGCTGATAAAACATACAATAAAGCAGATAAAGGACATCCCTGTCTCACAGATCTCTCCAGAGTAAAATAATCAGTTAAAACCCCATTGCATTTCACCCTACTTTTTGCATTTCTATATAATAATTTAATCCACCCTATTATTTTATTACCAAAGCCAAATCTTTCCAAGACCCTAAACATAAAATCATGTTCTACTCTATCAAAAGCCTTATTTAAATCTATGCTTAAAACAATACCTCCTATCTTATCCCCATTCATTTTGTGTATCACGTCTCTAATCGTATTAATTGTGTCAGCTATATCCCTCCCAGGAACACTATAATTCTGTGTTGGTGCTATAATATCATGTAAAACTCTCTTCATCCTATTCGCTAAAATTTTGGCCAAAATCTTATAATCCACATTTAATAAACTAATTGGCCTATAATTTTCCAATTTCACCTTACTCCCTTTGTTTTTATATAAAATAGTTATCATTCCTGTCACCATTGATTCTGATACACAATCATTCTCCTCCATATAGTGATAAACCTCCAATAAAATAGGTGCTACAAGACTTTCATACATTTTATAAAACTCTGCAATGATACCATCTACACCAGGGCTCTTATTCACCTGTAAACCCTTTATCGCATCCATCACTTCATTTACTGTAATCTTCCCATCACACATCACCTTATCTTCTCCATTAATTTTCACCTCCACACTACCTAAAATCTCCTGTACACACCCCTCATCCACCTCCCCTTTTTTTAAATAAGTCCTTATAAAAACTCTGCACTGTCTCTAAAATCTCTACATAATCATCTACTACTTCCCCCTTTTACATTTTCAATCTGTCTAAGATATGTTCTTCTTTGAGTACTCTTCTCTAATCCAAGAAAAAAAGAAGTGCATTTCTCCCCCTCCAAAAAATACTTTGCTTTGCTTCTTATAATGGCCCCCATACACTTATCCATGTCATATTTACTCAATTTTGCTCTCAACTCTAAAAACTTTTCTATATTATAATTAGGTTCACTGTCACACTTCCCCATTTCCTCAACCAATTTGGCTCTCAACTCATTTTCTTTTCTTTTCATCCTGCCTCTCTTTTTCCTTGCATATCTTATACTAAAAACTTTTATTTTTTCCTTAACCTTGTCCCACCATAAACACTTATCCTCCCCTTTCTGCTTATCCTCCATTTCACATATTATCAAAGATTTAAGTTGTTTACAATAATCCTCATCCCCCAAATAACTCGCATTCATACACCATGTACCACCTCCTATTCTTTCCTTGTCTAAACCCACCGAGAAATTTAAACATGCATGATCACTGAATGTTGTGAATACATACTTAACATCTTTTATACAATCCCTTAAATCTTCTTTAACTAAAATCAAATCTATTCTGGTTTGTTTTAATTCCCCTAAAACCACCTGCCTTCTAGAAAATTCTCGTTTATCGGGATTGTCATCTCTCCATATGTCAATAAGTTTTTTCTCAACCATCATTTTCTTTAAAACCCCTCTAGATGCATCATTTCTAAAAGCAGCTCCCCTTGTCATATCTAATCTGTCCAATTTCACATTAAAATCCCCCACCACGATGCAATTTCCCACACTCCATCGTCCCACTTCGACAAATAAAACCTTGCGCTCTATTTCGTTATTTGGCGCATAAACATTTATAATTCTAAACTTCATATCCATATACTCAAAATCTAAAACTAAAATTCTCCCATTATTATCATCATGTACATGTACCACTTTATCCACCACATCCTTTCTCACTAGAATAGCAACCCCACTAGAATTCCCTCTACCATTATTAACAAAAATAAAATCCCTCCATATTTGTTTTACTTTCAATACACAATCATTGTCCCAATGCGTCTCTTGTAGACATAAGATATCCACATTCTTCATTTGAACTATATTTTGAAATTTATCCATTGTCCTTAAACCATTTACATTTAGGGACACAAACTTAACCATTTCAAAAAATAATAAAATGAAAATAAATACCTTCATTGTCCTCTACTTTTTGTCCTGTTTCTTTCCTCTTCTATCCTTCTTCTCCCCCCACGTCGCTTTCCTCTTCCTGTAGCTTTCCCTTAGTTTTTCTACCTTTGCCCCTTCGTCCGTATCAGATATCTCCTCCAAGCCCATTTCGTCCAACCAACTCAAGTTCTTTACTCCCACATCCGTTGTGCTCCCCGTATCCCTCTCCGTCTCTGGTATTGTCGTCAAAATCAAACTCCCTCCATGTCTTCACCCCCTGAGGTACTCGCAGGGCCTGAGCTTTCCCCAAAATCTGCGCGTCCCCAGTGCCTCCACCCAGCCCGACCCCCCTCCTCCTGTAAACTCCCTCTTCTCATCTCTGAGTCCAAGCTGCTCCCTATTTCGTCTGCCTTTTGCTCTTCCATCTCTCCACCTTCCTCCACATCCTCTTCCCCATCCTCTTCTTCTCCTCCCGGTGATACATCAGCTTCCATTAAGAGGTCCTGGCTCTCCTCCTCACTTACAACCTCTCCACAGTTGCACTCATCGGTTCCCTTCCGACATCCTGCGCAAACTGCCCTATCCCTCGCTCCAGCACATTCCCTCGCATAGTGTCCCTGGTTTCCGCACTTAAAACACCTAAAGTCAGGGCAGTCCTTTAAAATATGTCCAGGTTGAATACACAGGCGACATACCCTAACCTGCTTGTCATGAATCACCCTGAAATATTCACCACCCTCCATTGTCTCGAACTTAGTGGAATACGGCAAGGTCCGTGTCCGTGAACTTTACCTTACAGTATCTTGTCCCATCCACGATTTCCGTCCCCGGCCAGACTCTCCTTCTGATTTCTGAGACCGCAGCTACACCCCAGATCCGCAGTTTATCCAGTATAGCTCCGTCTTCGATATAAACTGGCAAATTCATAAACGAGACTATGAGTTCGTTTGCCATCATATCTCTCGCCATTACCTTCGTGTTCTTAATCATGAACCCATCCATTAAACACTCTTTTCCATTTTCATCCCCCATCGTGACTTCATATTTCCTTTCTCCTTTTATTCTGCACCCCACCACCTTTCCGCACACATCTTTAATTGATCTTAGTAATTCCATCGTCGTTATCTTGTCTTCTCCCATCAATTCCACTGCCACTGTTCGTTCCTTGCCGTATTTTGAGCCACCTTCAGGTCCAAGTTTTGTCCGTTGTGCATTGCCTTTGTCTTTATCCGTTCCATTATTCTTTGCCATGTTGTCCGTCATTAACCAAACAGAAAAAAAGTCTCAAAAAACTCACCCCCAAGCAGCAGAACTGCAAGGGGGGGAAAAAACTAACTAACCTTAAACTTAATTGAATTCAAAATCAAACAATTGTCCTTCAATAAACTAAGAAACTCAAGCAAATAGTTCTCTCCCAAACACTCACTTACAGCTTAATCACCTGCACCTGTCTCACTCAACTCACCGGAAGGGCGTATTCAGGCTGGTATGGCCATAAGCGAGGGAACACCTCTTGGTACACTATATAAAGTCAATGTGTCACTCACTCTGAAAGGGACACAGAAACGTATCCACTTTGTGACACAAACTGAAGAAGCTCAACCCTTGCTTACATTCCAATATATATATATATATATATATATATATATATATATATATATATATATATTGAGTCTTGTGGGGGGAGAGGGCATATCCTATGTTGATTTATGACAAGTTCATTGACTAGGGCCCTATAAAATAGGCGTTGCGGACCGAATCACGGAATCCAGACATTAAACCGAAATTCAACAATATTCAAACATTTATTGAACTTAGTAAGAAATCAACTAAATCTATTCAACTTGTTAGAAAACGCATTCATTTGCCCAAGTCAATCATAAGACATGAACAAAATGCATCAGTGATTCGTATTTCCATGAACTTTCTGAAACGGCACAGGAATGCCCCTGTCTGTGTGCATGTGTGCGGTGCGCGCGTATGTCTACACTTTGTGTAGCCGTTAGCGATGATGCTAATGATAACCTTCTTCTGGTAGTGAAGGAATGGCTTTCCCCAAAACCTTCGCAAGTAAATGTTAACTACAAAGTAGCCTATGCCTGCCTGGCAGAATTATACCGTGATCATTTGCATCACTCCAGTGGCCTTTTGTTCTACAGCAACACCGCTTAACCAAACAAAGGTCTCTTCCTGGTGCACGTTTGCATTTAAGGGTAACTACACCCCAAAATCTAAATGTCTTACATTTTTCCCAGACCTCACAAATGGTCACCTGATAGGGTTTAAACATTGTTGTGGACATAGAACATCCAATTGTGCTGTTTTGCTATTAAAAATGTGTACTTTTGAGAGCGAAAACCAGCCAAAACAGGGACAAACGGTCAACGGGGAAATCTAAACGGAGAAAAGGGAACTTGGGAATTAATGGAATCAGGCAAAACATTGAAGGGATTTTATAGTGCCCTAATGGACTACAGACATTGACTGTCTCCTAGACTAAAAACAAAGGCTGCATGTACTGCCTATATTTTGAGGGAAACGCACTGTCCATTATTTGATTTGATCAGGGCAGGGCAGCACACATAAACTGCATTTAGTCCAATAACAATCCATGATATTATTAGGGTGATAAATAAAAGGCAGTTGCTCCATGACACAAGAGCACGCTCTACTGGGACAAAAAGCTTACAGCACCTGGTATTCCCAGGCGGTCTCCCATCCAAGTACTAACCAGGCCCGACCCTGCTTAGCTTCAGAGATCTGACGAGATCGGGCGTATTTTATTTTTTTTATTTTTTTTTATTATCAAAAAATTCAATTTTTTACAATATTTACAGTACAATATTACAAAGAACAATACAGAAGACACTAGCCTAACATAGGCAGGTGAACAATTCACCCCCTATCAAATCAAAGAACCCAAAGAAATAAAAATACAAAAAAACTATTATACAAAAAAAACAGACATGACTAAGACATAACAAATTCCACCCACAAAATAGGCAGATAAAAGCCACCCCCTATCAAATAAAAAAAAACAAAGAAAATATTCAAAATAATTCTTTCAAAAATTATAAGTGATTCCTCCACCATCCACCTTTGCAATCAACCCACACCCCTCAACAAAATGTTCATCAAAATCTTCCATCCCATAATTAAACAACATATCCATGTGTTTACTAAACAGTGATATAAAAATACCCCACACCTTCACCCTCTTCCTGTCAAAAAAACCATAATTCCTCCTACAAAAAATAGCATACCTCACAAAACTCAAAACAATATTCAACAAGCACACATTAACGCCATCACATTTACCAGACACTCCAAATAACACAAGTTCCTCCCACACATACTTTTTTCAAGAAATCACCCCCCAGTTTTACTTAACATTTCCTTAACTTTACAAAACATATCTTTTAATTCCTCACATTCTATAAACAAATGCATAAGCGTTTCTGGGAAACATCCACATATATCGCATTCCCTTTTTACTTCACAATTAATTTGATGTAACACCACCTTTGTAAATATTCTATTGTGTCTTAACTTAAAATCATTATTTTCACACTCCTTACTATTATATTTTACATTTAAATTTTCCCATATCTTTTTTTCATCCAATTCTGGAAAAACTGTTTTCCAACATTTTTCAGCAGCCGGCCTTCTATAACATTTTCCTACCATTATTCTATACAATATTTTCACTGGTATAGTAGATAAATGTACTTTCTTCTCACTGCTACCAATGAACAAATTAGGAAATACAAACAGATTTTCTCTTTCAACCTCACTATTTATTAAATCCACCCATGCGCTTGGTATGCTATTCTTTATCTTGTCATACATATTATTCACTGTTCCCCTTCCCACCTCTTCATCCCATTCCTTGATAATATCAAAAATAGCTTCTTCAGGTAAAAACCCTGGAATTACCTCATAGGTATAATCTTTTATTTGTCGTAGACCTGCACTCCTAAATACTTTATTATACAAAACTTGTTCTTTGTTCTTGATTTTCTCATTCAGAAATATAGGTTGATTCATAATCAGGTCAATATGACCACATTCATAATATACATTAGGCAACAACTCTGCCCATGCATTTAGCACCTCTTTATAAAAATCTGGTACCTTTTCAAACATTTTCCTTTTAAGCCCCATCAATAAACCATTATCTCCACATCCACCACTCTCCTCTAAGTAGACCTTAAAGAAGTGTTTCCATCCATAATCTTCACTGTCATACAAATATTTCTTTACTGTTTTTATCCTAATAGCTTTTCTTTTGACATCTAAATCTACAAGTTTTAAACCTCCATCCACATACAGTGGGGAAAATAAGTATTTAGTCAGCCACCAATTGTGCAAGTTCTCCCACTTAAAAAGATGAGAGAGGCCTGTAATTTTCATCATAGGTACACGTCAACTATGACAGACAAAATGAGAAAAAAATATCCAAAAAAATCACATTTTTTGATTTTTTATGAATTTATTTGCAAATTATGGTGGAAAATATGTATTTGGTCAATAACAAAAGTTTCTCAATACTTTGTTATATACCCTTTGTTGGCAATGACACAGGTCAAACGTTTTCTGTAAGTCTTCACAAGGTTTTCACACACTGTTGCTGGTATTTCGGCCCTTTCCTCCATGCAGATCTCCTCTAGAGCAGTGATGTTTTGGGGCTGTCACTGGGCAACACGGACTTTCAACTCCCTCCAAAGATTTTCTATGGGGTTGAGATCTGGAGACTGGCTAGGCCACTCCAGGACCTTGAAATGCTTCTTACGAAGCCACTCCTTCGTCGCCCGGGCGGTGTGTTTGGGATCATTGTCATGCTGAAAGACCCAGCCACGTTTCATCTTAAATGCCCTTGCTGATGGAAGGAGGTTTTCACTCAAAATCTCACGATATATGGCCCCATTCATTCTTTCCTTTACACGGATCAGTCGTCCTGGTCCCTTTGCAGAAAAACAGCCCCAAAGCATGATGTTTCCACCCCCATGCTTCACAGTAGGTATGGTGTTCTTTGGATGCAACTCAGCATTCTTTGTCCTCCAAACACGACGAGTTGAGCTTTTACCAAAAAGTTATATTTTGATTTCATCTGACCATATGACATTCTCCCAATCCTCTTCTGGATCATCCAAATGTACTCTAGCAAACTTCAGACGGGCCTGGACATGTACTGGCTTAAGCAGGGGGACACGTCTGGCACTGCAGGATTTGAGTCCCTGGCGGCATAGTGTGTTACTGATGGTAGGCTTTGTTACTTTGGTCCCAGCTCTCTGCAGGTCATTCACTAGGTCCCCCCGTGTGGTTCTGGGATTTTTGCTCACCGTTCTTGTGATAATTTTAACCCCACAGGGTGAGATCTTGCGTGGAGCCCCAGATCGAGGGAGATTATCAGTGGTCTTGTATGTCTTCCATTTCCTAATAATTGCTCCCACAGTTGATTTCTTCAAACCAAGCTGCTTACCTATTGCAGATTCAGTCTTCCCAGCCTGGTGCAGGTCTACAATTTTGTTTCTGGTGTCCTTTGACAGCTCTTTGGTCTTGGCCATAGTGGAGTTTGGAGTGTGACTGTTTGAGGTTATGGACAGGTGTCTTTTATACTGATAACAAGTTCAAACAGGTGCCATTAATACAGGTAACGAGTGGAGGACAGAGGGGCCTCTTAAAGAAGAAGTTACAGGTCTGTGAGAGCCAGAAATCTTGCTTGTTTGTAGGTGACCAAATACTTATTTTCCACCATAATTTGCAAATAAATTCATAAAAAATCCTACAATGTGATTTTCTGGATTTTTTTCTCTCAATTCGTCTGTCATAGTTGACGTGTACCTATGATGAAAATTACAGGCCTCTCTCATCTTTTTAAGTGGGAGAACTTGCACAATTGGTGGCTGACTAAATACTTTTTTTCCCCACTGTAGTCAGCTATCAATGTTTTCTGAGATATTCTAACACCTTTACCATCCCATATAAAATTAGACACCACCTTATTTAATTCATTTAGCACCCACTCAGGCATGTCCAGGACTCCCAAAACATACACAAATTTAGATAATACCAAAGCATTTGCAACAATTACTTTACCTTTTAACCTTAATTTTCTATTTTTCCAGAAATTTAACGTTAGCTTGACTTTATTAAGGATCCCAGTCCAAGTTATATCTTTTGCCTCTTTCTCCTTTACACCAATGTTTACTCCCAGCACTTTAATAAAATCCCTTGCTATCTTGAATGGAATCTCACACTTATTTGCATCGATATCCCCAACAAACATTATTTCAGTCTTCTCTATATTAACTTTAGCGCCCGATGCCTTACCATATATATCTATGATTCTCATAATGCTTCCAATGCTTCCTATATCTTTCACAGTGCAAGTAGTGTCATCAGCGTACTGATGTACAACACTGATACCACCACCTGGGATTCCGACACCCCTTACCTCTTTATTACTATTTATTAAAGTAGCTAACGGTTCTGTAGAAATACTGTACAACAGAGCTGACAAAGGACAGCCCTGCCTTACTGACCTCTCTACAGGAAAAGTATCTGTTACCACTCCGTTACATTTGACACAACTTTTAGCCCCGCTGTACAACAGGTTGATCCAAGCTACAAACTTTGGCCCAAAACCAAACCTCTCCATAGTCTGTAATAGGAAGCTATGCTCCACTCTATCAAAGGCTTTGTTAAAATCCAAACTTAATACTATACCGCCTTCATTTTTCATTTGATTAACAACATCTCTAATTGTACAAATTACATCTGCAACATCTCTTCCAGGTATACCGTAGGCTTGTGTTGATGCAATAATACTCCCAATCACCTTTTTCATCCTATTCGCTAACACTTTAGTCAATATCTTATAATCGGAATTTAGAAGACTAATAGGCCTATAATTTTCTAACTTGAATCTACTGCCCCTATTCTTGAATAAAATCGTTAACATACCAGTTGACATAGACTCAGGGATTTCCTTATTCTCTTCCATATAATGAAACACCTTCCCTAAAATGGGTGCCAAAATATCTACAAAGACTTTATAGAACTCATTTGTTAAACCATCCAGACCCGGACTTTTATTGCCTTGAGTGTTAACAATTGCTTCCTTGATTTCCATAATCGAAATCTCTTCATCACACATCATTCTATCTACCTGAGATACTTTGGCACTAATTGTATCCAGCACTTTTTCAACACATACTTTATCTACATCATTCTTTTTGTAAAGATTTCTGTAAAAGGATTCAACTGTATCTAAGATCTCAACAAAATCGTTTACCTTTACACCTTTTTCATTTTCCAACTCTACAATGTAACTCTTAGTTTGTTTTCTTTTTTCAAGCCCCAAAAAAAAGGATGTACATTTCTCTCCCTCCAAAGCGTACTGTGCCCTACTCCTAACAATAGCACCCAAACATTTCTTTTTTTCATAATGACCCAGCTCTGCATGGATTTTCAAATAATTCACAACATCATAGTCTGGATCAGTATCAGCCTTTTCAAGTTCATGCAACATCCTATTTCTAAGCATTGTTTCTTTCTGCTTATCTAACCGGTTGTGATTTCTAGCATACCTAATACTCCTGTTTTTTACTTTTCCTTTCACTTCCTCCCACCATAAACACACATTCTCTTTTAACAGTACATTAGACATTTCATCATTAATACATTCAACAATTTCATTTCTATATCCTTCCTCCTTTAACAGACTGGCATTTAAACACCAGACACCTCCCCCTCTCCTCTCCACACCAAAACCCATTTGAAATGACATTACTGCGTGATCACTATATGCTGTAAAGTTATATGACATCTTCTTAACATGCTGCACCAATTCTTGTTTTGCTAGACATAAATCAATTCTGCTTTGTTTTAATTCCTTTAGCACCACCTGCCTTCTAGAAAACACTCTTCTGTTTGGATTTTCAGCCCTCCATATATCTACTAGATTCTCCTCATTCATAAGTTTCCATAATGCATTTCTAGAAGAGTCATATCTGAATCTAGCACAACTAGAGGCATCCATTCTACTACACCTCACATTAAAGTCTCCTATCAATATACAGTTTTCTGAGCACAGTGTTTTTAAGTTGTGAAACATTTCTCTCCTTTCAGATTCAATGTTTGAAGCATAAACATTGATTAAACGAAAAACTACATTTTGCACTTCAAATTCAATTGCAATAAGTCTGCCATCATTGTCAGCATATATTTGTTTTACATTTTGAACCACATCGTTTTTTATCAAAATAGCCACACCACATGTTTTATCACTTCCATGACTACAAAAAATTAAATCAGACCATTTACTCTTAATCTCCTGTATTTTGGAATCTGTCCAATTGGTCTCTTGAAAACACAACATGTCTGCCTTAACAGACACTAAAACCTGCTCAAATTTGCTCATGTTTCTCAAACTGTTACCATTTAGGGATGCGACTGTAATCATTAGTAATGTGTGCAGAGGTATAATCAGAGCAAAACAAGTCCTTTCAAAACCTACTTTTTCTTTTTTCCAAATCCCATCATCTCCCTAGTTTTCGACAATGACCTCTTATTTTTTGCAAACAACTGATGATCCTCACTATCTATTTCATCCTCCGTCTCCTGATTTGGAGCGGCAGGGAAGCCTTTTGAAAAGTGCGCTTTAACAGTGCCAGTGACTTCAGTGGACCCAGCTCGCTCTTTGGTGTCATTTTTACACACGCTTGAAACTGGCTCAGGCACCTGAGAAGCACCTTGCACCATCTCTACCTGTGTATGTATTTCACCCATCATGTGCTGCTGTTCCACCTTGTCAGCAGCAGAGACCAAAACTGCGTCTCGTGTTTTGCCAGAAGACATTACAGGCTCTTCAGGCATATCTGCCACTGTCTCTGAAGTCACACTCCCCATGTCACTCTCTTTTTCTCCTTCCATAAACACACTCCCCTCCTCTTCGTCAGAAGTGAGGTCCATTGTTTGCAAAAGTAAGTGATCTTTTCCCTTCTTACAGCTACATCTAACTTTCGGTCTGTCACACATTTCACACACATTACCTATGTTCAAACATTCTCTGGCATAATGCCCTTGTTCACTACATTTATGGCAAGTGAATTCTGGACATTCCTTAAGTATGTGCCCCGGCTGAATACATAGTCTACATACCTTCACTTGATTGTCATGGATTACACGAAAATATTCAAATCCCTCGACAGTGTTAAATTTGGTAGAATATGGCAAGGATTGCACATTGTCTGTGAACTTCACCTTGCAAAATCTCGTCCCGTCTACAATGTCTGTTCCTGGCCACATCCTCCTCTTTGATTGGCGTGGTCGCCTTCACTTTCCAGCCTCTTAGTTTCTCATATATCTCCCCATCTTTAATGTATGCAGGCAAGTTCAAAAAGGACACCACAAGCTCATCGTTCCCTAGCTCTTTAGCCATGATTTGACAGTTCTTTATCTTTAGCCCGTCCATTAGTCTTTCTTTTCCCTTTACATGAGACATTGTTATTTCATACTTATTTCCGTCTCTCATTCTACATCCAAGTATTGTTCCACAAACTTCCCTTATTCCTCTCAGCAATTCCATCGTTGTTATTTTCCCTTCCCCAATTATTTCCACGTTCACCGTCAGTTCCTCCTCATACTTTCTTTTCTTCAGTTCTTCATTTGAAATTCTGATTTCACTGTTGTCCTTTCTCGTCGTCGTTTGTATTCTTGATGTTGACGCCATGTTGTCCATCCGGTTATTTTAATCAATATCCCCCAAACAGCTCACGCCGATGGGGGATAATAACAAAAAAGTTTCAAAGAAAATCAACTACAATCACACACAAACTTTCAAACTTATAAATAAATAAAAAACTCCAAACAAACGATATCCTCTCTCAAGCACTCAGACACCTGCCGCTCATCCACTTCCTGAAATTCCAAAAAGGGGCGTATTCAGGCTGGTATGGCCGTAAGCGAGAGAACAACTCTTGGTACAGTATATAAAGAAATGAACAAAATTTACCAGTGATTCGAATTTCCATGCAACTTAATGAACCGACTAAAAACAAAGGCTGAATGTAATGCCTATATTTTGAGGGGAACGCTTTGTCTATTATTTAATTTGACCAGGGCAGCACATACAAACTGCATTTAGTCCAATAAAAATACATGATATTATTAGGTTGATAAATAAAAGGCAGTTGCTCCATGACACATATATTTTGATGGAAACGCACTGTCTATTATTTAAATTGATCAGGGCAGGGCAGGGCAGCACATACAAACTGCATTTAGTCCAATAAAATTACATGATATTATTAGGGTGATATATAAAAGGCAGTTGCTCCATGACACAAGAGTACCCTCCAGTGGAACAAAAAGCTTACAGCACCTGGTATTCCAAGGCGGTCTCCTATCCAAGTACTAACCAGGCCCAATCCTGCTTAGCTTCCGAGATCAGACGAGATCAGGCATATTCAGGATGGTATGGCCGTAAGCGCAGGAACAACTCTTGGTACACTATATAAAGACATGAACAAAATTTACCAGCGATTCGAATTTCCGTGTAACTTAATGAACCGACTAAAAACAAAGGCTGAATCTACTGCCTATATTTTCAGGGAAACGCACTGTCTATTATTTAATTTGATCAGGTTAGGACAGGACACACAAACTGCATTTAGTCCAATAAAAATACATGATATTATTAGGGTGATAAATAAAAGGCAGTTGCTCCATGACACAAGAGCACTCTCTAGTGGAACAAAAAATTACATCACCTGGTATTCCCAGGCAACCTCCCATCCAAGTACTAACCAGGCCCAATCCTGCTTCGCTTCCGAGATCAGACGAGATCGGGTGTATTCAGGCTGGTATGGCCGTAAGCGCAGGAACAACTCTTGGTACACTATATAAAGACATGAACAAAATGTATCAGTGATTCGTATTTCCATGCAACTTAATGAACCAACTAAAAACAAAGGCTGAATGTACTGCCTATATTTTCAGGGAAACGCACTGTCTATTATTTAATTTGATCAGGTTAGGACAGCACATACAAACTGCATTTAGTCCAATAAAAATACATGATATTTTTAGGGTGATAAATAAAAGGCAGTTGCTCCATGACACAAGAGCACTCTCTAGCGGAACAAAAGCTTACAGCACCTGGTATTCACAGGCGGTCTCCAATCCAAGTACTAACCAGGCCCAATCCTGCTTAGCTTCCGAGATCAGACGAGATCGGGTGTATTTTTTTTTTATATTTTATTATGAAAATCAGACAATTTTACATCATTTCAATCATCATTAAAGGGTGAACAATTCACCCTTTTACAAAATCAGAAAGAAGATACAATAAATCAACAATTAAAACACTCACCTAATCCAATTAATAGTTAAACACAAGTTTTCCATTTGATGACATTCTAATAAATGTACTCCCCCACACAAATTCTTTTTCAAAGTTGCCCCCACCATATCTCTGCATTATCTCTATATTTCCCTCCAACATACTCTTAAAAAGTACCTCCACACTCACACATTTCCCTTCATAATGCCCCAAGTTCCTTCTTAGTCTTACAGCATATCGAGCATGACTTAAAACATAATTAACCAAATTAAAATTCAAAACTTTACTTTTCCCATTAATCCCAAAAAGAAAAAATCTCCTCCATTCCACCCCATTAAAAATCTCCTCCCCCCAATGTTTCACTAAAAGCTCCTTTAAAAACTCATGAAAACCTCTTATTCTACTGCATTCAATGAAAAAGTGCATAAAGTTTTCCACCTCTATATGACAAATGTCACATTCTCTATTAATATTTCTGTTGATTTGATGTAAGACCACATTAGTAAAAATCCTATTATGTTTTATTTTAAAATCATTGTCTTCACATTCTATGGAGTTCCCCTTTACATTAACATTCCTCCATATTGACTTCACATCCAAATCTCCAAAAACCTCCGACCACATTTTCTCCGAAGCAGGCACTCTTATCTCTTTTAAAATACATTTACTATAGACTGTTTTAACTTTCAAGCCTGACAAATCACATTTCACTCCACCACTTTCATACAATAAAACCGGCAAACCCCTGGCTCTCTTAACCGCCCCTGTATTTATTAAAACACCCCACTCCTTCGGAATGCACCCTAAAATTCTCTTATACATATTTTCTACTGTAGTTTTGCTTATTTCATCGTCGACCTCAACAACATTGTCATAAATAGCTTGTACCGGTAGAAACCCCGGCCTGACCTCATATAGAATATCACCAATCTGTCGCATCCCAGCTCTCATAAAATATTTACAATACAACATTGTATTATTATATTTGATCTTTGGATTCAAAAAGATAGGCTGATTTAAAATATTCTCCAAACTGTTACATTCATAAGAAATGTGTGGTAAAACCTGCCCCCAAGCCTCGAAAACTTCCTTATAAAACAAAGGTATATTTCCCAACATGTCTTGTTTTACACTCATTAATAAACCATTATCCCCTATCCTCCCAACCTCCTGCAAATACTCTGCAAAAAACCTTTTCCACCCGTAATCTAATTCCCCATATAAATACTTCCGAACCATTTTCACTCTTATTGCTATTTTCCTCACCCTTAAATCCACTAACTTCAAGCCCCCCTCCTCATAACCCGCAATCAATGTTTTAATAGCGATTTTCGCCCCCCTTCCCATCCCATAAAAATTCAACTAAAATCTTATTCATTTCAATTAAAACCCATTCTGGCACATCTAAGACATTCATGACGTGAATACAAATTGACATCAGTAAAGAATTTATAACAATAACCTTCCCCTTTAATTTTAACAACCTCCCCTTCCACATATTTACAACCTTTCTGACTTTATTTATCACCCCACTCCATGTCAAATCCCTAGCTTCTTTTTCTTTTACACCTAAAAAAACTCCCAACACCTTAAAATATTCTTTGGCCTCTTTAAAAGGAAAAATCCCCTCATTTACCTTCCCAATATACATTACAACAGACTTTTCCATATTAACTTTAGCTCCTGATGCTCTTCCATATACTTTAAAACCTTCTATTACCCTTTTTACACTGTCCTCATCTCTAACTGTTATAGTTGTGTCATCTGCATATTGGTGAATCAAACTAAATCCCCCCTGTGGAGTCTGTACACAATTAATAAAATTATCCTTCTTAAGAAAAGCCGCTAAAGGCTCAGCTGATAAAACATACAATAAAGCAGATAAAGGACATCCCTGTCTCACAGATCTCTCCAGAGTGAAAGAATCAGTTAAAACCCCATTGCATTTCACCCTACTTTTTGCATTTCTATATAATAATTTAATCCACCCTATTATTTTATTACCAAAGCCAAATCTTTCCAAGACCCTAAACATAAAATCATGTTCTACTCTATCAAAAGCCTTATTTAAATCTATGCTTAAAACAATACCTCCTATCTTATCCCCATTCATTTTGTGTATCACGTCTCTAATCGTATTAATTGTGTCAGCTATATCCCTCCCAGGAACACTATAATTCTGTGTTGGTGCTATAATATCATGTAAAACTCTCTTCATCCTATTCGCTAAAATTTTGGCCAAAATCTTATAATCCACATTTAATAAACTAATTGGCCTATAATTTTCCAATTTCACCTTACTCCCTTTGTTTTTATATAAAATTGTTATCATTCCTGTCACCATTGATTCTGATACACAATCATTCTCCTCCATATAGTGATAAACCTCCAATAAAATAGGTGCTAAAAGACTTTCATAAATTTTATAAAACTCTGCAATGATACCATCTACCCCAGGGCTCTTATTCACCTGTAAACCCTTTATCGCATCCATCACTTCATTTACTGTAATCTTCCCATCACACATCACCTTATCTTCTCCATTAATTTTCACCTCCACACTACCTAAAATCTCCTGTACACACCCCTCATCCACCTCCCCTTTTTTAAATAAGTCCTTATAAAAACTCTGCACTGTCTCTAAAATCTCTACATAATCATCTACTACTTCCCCCTTTACATTTTCAATCTGTCTAAGATATGTTCTTCTTTGAGTACTCTTCTCTAATCCAAGAAAAAAGGAAGTGCATTTCTCCCCCTCCAAAAAATACTTTGCTTTGCTTCTTATAATGGCCCCCATACACTTATCCATGTCATATTTACTCAATTTTGCTTTCAACTCTAAAAACTTTTCTATATTATAATTAGGTTCACTGTCACACTTCCCCATTTCCTCAACCAATTTGGCTCTCAACTCATTTTCTTTTCTTTTCATCCTGCCTCTCTTTTTCCTTGCATATCTTATACTAAAAACTTTTATTTTTTCCTTAACCTTGTCCCACCATAAACACTTATCCTCCCCTTTCTGCTTATCCTCCATTTCACATATTATCAAAGATTTAAGTTGTTTACAATAATCCTCATCCCCCAAATAACTCGCATTCATACACCATGTACCACCTCCTATTCTTTCTTTGTCTAAACCCACCGAGAAATTTAAACATGCATGATCACTGAGTGTTGTAAATACATACTTAACATCTTTCATACAATCCCTTAAATCTTCTTTAACTAAAATCAAATCTATCCTGGTTTGTTTTAATTCCCCTAAAACCACCTGCCTTCTAGAAAATTCTCGTTTATCGGGATTGTCATCTCTCCATATGTCAATAAGTTTTTTCTCAACCATCATTTTCTTTAAAACCCCTCTAGATGCATCATTTCTAAATGCAGCTCCCCTTGTCATATCTAATCTGTCCATATTCACATTAAAATCCCCCACCACGATGCAATTTCCCACACTCCATCGTCCCACTTCAACAAATAAAACCTTGCGCTCTATTTCATTATTTGGCGCATAAACATTTATAATTCTAAACTTCATATCCATATACTCAAAATCTAAAACTAAAATCCTCCCATTATTATCATCATGTACATGTACCACTTTGTCCACCACATCCTTTCTCACTAGAATAGCAACCCCACTAGAATTCCCTCTACCATTATTAACAAAAATAAAATCCCTCCATATTTGTTTTACTTTCAATACACAATCATTGTCCCAATGTGTCTCTTGTAGACATAAGATATCCACATTCTTCATTTGAACTATATTTTGAAATTTATCCATCGTCCTTAAACCATTTACATTTAGGGACACAAACTTAACCATTTCAAAAAATAATAAAATGAAAAGAAATACCTTCATTGTCCTCTACTTTTTGTCCTGTTTCTTTCCTCTTCTATCCTTCTTCTCCCCCCCCGTCGCTTTCCTCTTCCTGTAGCTTTCCCTTAGTTGTTCTACCTTTGCCCCTTCGTCCGTATCAGATATCTCCTCCAAGCCCATTTCGTCCAACCAACTCAAGTTCTTTACTCCCACATCCGTTGTGCTCCCCGTATCTCTCTCCGTCTCTGGTATTGTCGTCAAACTCAAACTGCCCTCCATGTCTTCACCCCCTGAGGTACTCGCAGGGCCTGAGCTTTCCCCAATAATCTGTGCGTCCCCAGTGCCTCCACCCAGCCCGATCCCCCCCTCCTCCTGTAAACTCCCTCTTCTCATCTCTGAGTCCAAGCTGCTCCCTATTTCGTCTGCCTTTTGCTCTTCCATCTCTCCACCTTCCTCCACATCCTCTTCCCCATCCTCTTCTTCTCCTCCCGGTGATACATCGGCTTCCATTAAGAGGTCCTGGCTCTCCTCCTCACTTACAACCTCTCCACAGTTGCACTCATCGGTTCCCTTCCGACATCCTGCGCAAACTGCCCTATCTCTCGCTCCAGCACATTCCCTCGCATAGTGTCCCTGGTTTCCGCACTTAAAACACCTAAAGTCAGGGCAGTCCTTTAAAATATGTCCAGGTTGAATACACAGGCGACATACCCTAACCTGCTTGTCATGAATCACCCTGAAATATTCACCACCCTCCATTGTCTCGAACTTAGTGGAATACGGCAAGGACTGCACGGTGTCCGTGAACTTTACCTTACAGTATCTTGTCCCATCCACGATTTCCGTCCCCGGCCAGACTCTCCTTCTGATTTCTGAGACCGCAGCTACACCCCCAGATCCGCAGTTTATCCAGTATAGCTCCGTCTTCGATATAAACTGGCAAATTCATAAACGAGACTATGAGTTCGTTTGCCATCATATCTCTCGCCATTACCTTCGTGTTCTTAATCATGAACCCATCCATTAAACACTCTTTTCCATTTTCATCCCCCATCGTGACTTCATATTTCCTTTCTCCTTTTATTCTGCACCCCACCACCTTTCCGCACACATCTTTAATTGATCTTAGTAATTCCATCGTTGTTATCTTGTCTTCTCCCATCAATTCCACTGCCACTGTTCGTTCCTTGCCGTATTTTGAGCCACCTTCAGGTCCAAGTTTTGTCCGTTGCGCATTGCCTTTGTCTTTATCCGTTCCATTATTCTTTGCCATGTTGTCCGTCATTAACCAAACAGAAAAAAAGTCTCAAAAAACTCACCCCCAAGCAGCAGAACTGCAAGGGGGGGGAAAAAACTAACTAACCTTAAACTTAATTGAATTCAAAATCAAACAATTGTCCTTCAATAAACTAAGAAACTCAAGCAAATAGTTCTCTCCCAAACACTCACTTACAGCTTAATCACCTGCACCTGTCTCACTCAACTCACCGGAAGGGCGTATTCAGGCTGGTATGGCTGTAAGCGAGAGAACAACTCTTGGTACAGTATATAAAGAAATGAACAAAATTTACCAGTGATTCGAATTTCCATGCAACTTAATGAACCGACTAAAAACAAAGGCTGAATGTAATGCCTATATTTTGAGGGGAACGCTTTGTCTATTATTTAATTTGACCAGGGCAGCACATACAAACTGCATTTAGTCCAATAAAAATACATGATATTATTAGGTTGATAAATAAAAGGCAGTTGCTCCATGACACATATATTTTGATGGAAACGCACTGTCTATTATTTAAATTGATCAGGGCAGGGCAGGGCAGCACATACAAACTGCATTTAGTCCAATAAAATTACATGATATTATTAGGGTGATATATAAAAGGCAGTTGCTCCATGACACAAGAGTACCCTCCAGTGGAACAAAAAGCTTACAGCACCTGGTATTCCCAGGCGGTCTCCTATCCAAGTACTAACCAGGCCCAATCCTGCTTAGCTTCCGAGATCAGACGAGATCAGGCATATTTTTATTTTTTTTCTCTTTTTATTATCAAAAAATTCAATTTTTTACAATATTTACAGTACAATATTACAATGAACAATACAGCAGACACTATCCTAACATAGGCAGGTGAACAATTCACCCCCTATCAAATCAAAGAACCCAAAGAAATAAAAATACAGAAAAAACCCAGACATGACTAAGACATAACAAAATCCACCCACAAAATAGGCAGATAAAAGCCACCCCCTATCAAAAAAATAAACAAAGAAAATATTCAAAATAATTCTTTCAAAAAATAATCTAATATAGACATTAGACATACTCCATTTCAGAAGTTAACCCTAACTCCCCCTCCTCCCTCCTCCATAGACACTAAAGTACTCCCCTTTATAAACATACTTTCAAATTTCTCTAGTTTTGCATTATACATTAAATCCACCTGCTTTCTTAAACCTGCTTTAAAAATTACCCAGACATTCACCTTTTTCCCTTCAAAATGTTTCATATTCCTTCTACAGTAAATTGCATACCTCACAAAACTCAACACAATATTCAACAGGTACACATTCACACCCAAACATTTCCCCATTACTCCAAATAATATTAACCTATCCCATACAAAGCTTTCTAAAAACTCTTTTCTCCAGTGCCTCCACAGTAAAATTTTTACTTCCTTAAAAAAACCTGTCAGACTTGGACATTCAACAAATAAATGCAACAAAGACTCTGGCTTCATCATACACACATCACATTCCCGCCTTACATCGCGGTTTATCTGATGTAAAATAATATTTGTGTATATACGATTATGCCGTATCATAAAATCCATGTTCTCACAATTTCGTTTATTCCCAAACAAAACCAAATTCTCCCACATCAAAGAAACATCCAAATCAATAAACATTTTTTTCCACATCCTCTCAGCCGCAGGCCTCACACACACAGACTTCAACATACACTTGTACAATCTTTTCTGTGTTACTTTTGATAAAACTTGTTTCCCCGATCCTTTACCCACATAGAGACTTGGCAGCACATACAAGTCCTCATATTCCCCCCTCCCCATTTATCACTTTTATCCACTCACCCGGAATGCATAATTTAATTCTTTCATATATCTGCAATACTAATTTTCTCTCCACTGTATCATCAACCTCCCACACAGTATCCAGAATTGCCTGCCCCCTTAAAAACCCCCGGTATAACCTCGTAAAGAAAATCTTTTACCAATATTAACCCAGCCTTCATGAACATTTTGTTGTACAGCACCTTCCCACCACTCTCTATTTTCGGATTCAAAAACACAGGCTGATTAAATATGTTGTCCTTATTTGTACATGTGTACTCAATCTTAGGAAGAAATTCCCCCATGCCAAGAACACCTCTTTATAGAACTCAGGCAAACCCTCCAACATATCCTTCTTCCATGCCATCAATAATCCACTTTCTTCACAACCCCCACTTCTGTACAAAAATGTTTAAAAAACCTTTTCCATCCATAATCTACCTCCCCATATAAGTATTTTTGCACAGTTTTTATTCTCATTGCTTTTCTCTTCACATCCAAATCTACCAATTTCAACCCCCCATCCTTTAAATCCGAGATAAGAGTTGCCCTTGCAATCCTAGTCCCCTTCCCCTCCCATAGGAAATCTGTAACCAAACCATTGAATTCTTTTAACACCCATTGTGGCATATCCAACGAACCTAGAACATAGATACATTTGGATGCCACCAAAGAATTAATCACCACCACCTTCCCCCTCAAGAACAGTTTTCTTGCCTTCCAATAGGATAGAGTATGTTTTATTTTATTCAAAACCCCAGTCCATGTCTCATCTCTCGTCCCTTCTTTATCCACCCCCAAAACCACCCCTAAAGTCTTTATATAACCTTCAGCCTTTTTGAAAGGGAATCCACAGTCCACTTTTTTCATCTATCCCCACATACATTATTTCAGATTTTTCAACATTAAGTTTTGCCCCTGATGCCTTGCCATATACCTCAAAACACTCCATTACATTCTTCACACTTTCAACATCTATCACAGTACATGTAGTATCATCCGCATATTGCTGTATAACACTCTCCCCCCATCCGGTATCCGTATACCTCGAATTAATTTGTTTGCTTTAATCATTACTGCAAGCGGCTCCACCGATAAACTATAAAGAGCAGCTGATAACGGACATCCCTGCCTAACAGATCTCTCCAGAGGAAAAGAATCTGTTAAAATCCCATTACATTTTACTCTACTCCTTGCATATCCATTCAGTAGTCTAATCCAACCTATCATTCTTTCACCAAACCCAAATTTCCCAAGTGTACGCAGTAAAAAGGAATGATCAACTCTATCAAAAGCCTTATTTAGATCCAAACTCATCACAAACCCCCTTCCTCCCCCCATATGCTTTATCACATCCCTTATTGTTCCCACTGTGTCAGAAATATCCCTCCCTGGTACACTATATCCTTGTGTCTCTGCTATTACTCCTCCCATAACTTTTTTAACTCTATTAGCTAAGACCTTGGCTAAGATCTTATAATCACAATTTAAAAGTGTCAACGGTCGATAATTATCCAAATTTTCACGACTCCCTTTATTTTTATACAATATGGTTACAACTCCTGTGGCCAGCGAATCTGGCACCACTTGAGTCTTTTCAATATATTCATACAGTTTTCTTAAAATTGGAGCCAACAAATCTGCAAAAGATTTATAAAATTCCGCAGTTAGGCCATCAGACCCCGGACTCCTATTGCAATTAGCTTCTAATATGGCTTCCTTAATGTTAGTTAGACTCATATCTTCATCACACATGTTTTTTTCTCCTTCTGTTAACTTAGTATCCACATGTTCAAGCACCTTATCCATACAGGCTTCATTAACCTCTTCTTTTTTAAATAAGCATTCATAATATCTCTCGACCGTATCCAGAATCCCCACCAAATCATTAACCTTTTCCCCTTTATCATTAATTAACTCCGTAATATAAATCTTCTCTTGTCTTCTTTTTTCTAAATTCAAGAAAAATGAAGTACATCTTTCCCCCTCTATCGCATATTGCACTCTACTCCTTACAATCGCCGCATTGCATTTCTTCTTCTCATATTCATCAAGTGCATCCTTAGCCAGTAAATAATCCTCCACCCCATGACCTTCATCCTTTTCTATACACTCAAGTTCATGTTTAACCTTCTTACGTAGTTCCCTTTCCTTCTTTTTCAAAAAATAATTCCTCTTAACAGCATATTTTATAGTCAATTCCTTACATTTGGTTTTCAGCCCCTCCCACCACAACCCCATATTCACCTCCATTAACTGTTGTCTTTTGGCCTTCCCAATACATTCTGATATCATCTCAATATAATTTTCCTCCTCTAGCAAGCTATTATTTAAACACCACAGCCCACCAGATTTAGTATGTGTCCTTACTCCACAAGAAAATACCACCGCCGCATGATCACTAAAAGCTGTAAAAACATACTTAATTTCTTTCATAAAATTCCTTAAACCCTCATTTACTAAAACCAGATCTATTCGCGTCTGTTTCAACTCCCCTAAAACCACCTGCCTTCTAGAAATTCCTCTCTTGTTCGGATTCTCCTCCCTCCATATATCAATCAAACTGTTTTCAAACATAATCTTCCTTAAGACCCCCCTAGATACGTCATTTCTAAAAATAGCTCCCCTTTTCATATCTAATCTATTCATTTTAACATTAAAATCCCCTACTAAAATACAGTTACCCTTGCACCATTTCCCTAATTCTAAAAATAAATTATTTCGCTCTATCTCATTATTCGGCGCATAAATATTTATAATCCTAAAAACCCTATTCATATATTCAAAATCCAAAATTAAAATCCTCCCATTATTATCATTATATATCTTCTTCACATTTTCTACTACATCCTTCCTTAATAAAATTGCGACCCCACTTGAATTTCCCCTGCCATTGTTAACATAAATAAAATCCCTCCATATTTGTTTTACTTCTAAAACACATGCATTATCCCAGTGCGTCTCTTGAATACATAAAATATCTGAATTCTTCATTTGTACTATTCTATTAAATTTTCCCATTGTTCTCAAACCATTTGCATTTATTGACATTATATTTACCATTCTAATAAATAATAGAATAATAAAATATAATTTCATTATCCTCTACCTGTTATCCAGTTTCTTTCCTCTTCCACCCTTTCTCTCCCCCTCTTCCCCCCGCTTTCCTCTTCCTGTATCCTTCCCTCGTTCTTTCAATCTTTTCTCCATCATCCGTGTCCGATATCTCCTCCAAGTCCATGTTATCCATCCAACTCAATTTCTTGTCACCCTCATCCGTTGTGCTCCCCATTTTCATCTCCGTCTCTGGTATTGTCATCGTTGTGCTCCCCGTGTTCATCTCCGTCTCATGTATAGCCGTCGTTGTCGTTTCTGTTATTGTTCTCAAACTCGAACCCCTCTCCATTTCTTCACCCCCGAGGTACTTGTTAGTACTGTGCTATCCCCCAATACCTGTGAGTCCCCCGTGCTTCCCCCCAGTCCACTCCCCCTCCTCCTGAAAACTCCCTCTTCTTATTTCTGAGTCCATACTACTCCCAATTTCATTCATCTTCTGGTCCTTCTCCCTTCTTCCTTCCTCCGTCTCTCCACTCTCCACCACGTCCTCTCCTCCATCTTCTTCTCCTTCTTGCGACAATACAACTTCTTCCTCGAATAGTGCTTGACTCCCCTCTTCATCCTTATCCTCTCCACAGTTGCACTCCGCCAATCTCTTTCTGCATCCACCACAGAAATTCCTTTCCCTCTCTCCAACACATTCTCTCACATAGTGTCCTTGCTTGCCACATTTGAAACACTTAAATTCAGGGCAGTCTTTAACTATGTGCCCGGGTTGAATACACAACCGACACACTCTGACCTGATTGTCATGAAGGACCCTAAAATATTCTGCTCCCTCCAACGTCTCAATTCTTGTAGAGTAAGGCAATGATGTCACTTTTTCTGTGAACTTGACTTTGCAATAACGTGTCCCATCAGCCACCTCCGTTCCTGGCCAAACTCTCCTCCTTATCTCCGATACGGCTTCCACTCCCCATCTAATCAGCTTGTCCAGTATCTCACTATCTTCTACATATACTGGGAGATTCATAAAAGACACCACCAATTCCTTCACATTAACGTCTCTCGCCACAATCCTGGTGTCCTTTATCCGTATTCCATCCATTAACCGTTCTTTTCCTTTTCCGTTTCTCATCGTAATTTCATACTTCTTTTCTCCTTTCATTCGGCATCCCACCACCTCTCCACACGCCTCCTTAATTGCTCGTAGTAGTTCCATTGTCGTCACTTTGTCATCTCCTTCCAACTCAATTGCCACCGTGTATTCTTTGCCATATTTCCTTCCTTCTTTATCTTCATTTTTCTTCCGTTTCGCCTTTTCGTTGTCTTTGTCCATTCCGTTTGTCATTTCCATGTTGTCCGTCATAGTGCTTAAAAAAAACTCTCCCCAAGCAGCAAAACTGCAAGGGGGGAAAACTAAAACAAAAAATATATTTCGAAATCCAATTAATTAACAAAAATAGCTCTCTCGAAAAAACTCTTCAGCAAACACTCACTCACAGCTCAAACCTCGCACCTGTCGTCACTTCTCCAATCAGGATGGGCGTATTCAGGCTGGTATGGCCGTAAGCGCAGGAACAACTCTTGGTACACTATATAAAGACATGAACAAAATTTACCAGCGATTCGAATTTCCGTGTAACTTAATGAACCGACTAAAAACAAAGGCTGAATCTACTGCCTATATTTTCAGGGAAACGCACTGTCTATTATTTAATTTGATCAGGTTAGGACAGGACACACAAACTGCATTTAGTCCAATAAAAATACATGATATTTTTAGGGTGATAAATAAAAGGCAGTTGCTCCATGACACAAGAGCACTCTCTAGTGGACCAAAAAGCTTACAGCACCTGGTATTCCCAGGCAGTCACCCATCCAAGTACTAACCAGGCCCAATCCTGCTTAGCTTCCGAGATCAGACGAGATCGGGTGTATTCAGGATGGTAAAAGCGTAAGCGAGTGAACAACTCTTGGTACACTATATAAAGACATGAACAAAATTTACCAGTGATTCGAATTTCCGTGCAACTTAATGAACCGACTAAAAACAAAGTGTCGTATCGCGTAAGTGCTGGCAATTATTGCTTATAAACAAAGGAGTCCGCTCATACTGAACTTTGATCATAAGGTTTATTCAGATCACAAGCTTTCAGCATAAGTTACAGGTGACATGCCCACCCGGAGAGCGACGCCTCAGATTGCAATGGCCGCTCTGACTTCTTCTTCGTTCAGCCCCTACTTATAAACAATGCAAAAAGATGGGTGCTCCCTCTTCTGGCCAATCACCAGTCTCCCCTGGGGCGTCACCCTCCAAACGGCTACATTTGAACTAAGATAAACATCCTCTGCTTCCATTAAGAAAGTCATAATCTTTAATACACGACATTTCCCCCTTCGAGACGAACTAAAAGTCTCGAAAACAAACAGAATAGGATTATGACAACAATTTATCTTATTGAGTATCTTTAACATTAAACCAAAAAACATTATTCTCTAGAGTGTATATACCTTTCTATGAAATATGAATAACTGTTTATGAAGTGTAAGAGCGAAAAACTGTCCGGCAACCTTCGTTCCAAATCCATCCATCCACGGTCCCTCTGCCCCAGGCAACCACCTCGGTACTCCCGATAAACTCATAAACAATGTAACTGCATTTGAAACTATGATGCAATTAAATACACATGTAAGCCCCTGCAAACAAAATCCTATCCAAAAAATGTCCACTTTCAGGCTGGTCAACCCATTGGACCCTACAGTGGACCTCTCCCTGCCTAGACTCCCTGTCCCTAAGCATCAACGAAATAAACAAAAACATCTAAGATCCCCACATGTATTCAATAACATCAAATATCATTCTACAAAAATTAATACGTAAGAGTATGACACAAATTATGTATTACACATGTCTATATTTCATTGCAGACACTGGAATGTAGTCCACTACACTTCATCTCCCCGTAGTCTCGACTTCCAATGGATTGTTGATGATGGAATCGGAATCTCTCCACACCCTCTTTGTTTCATCTCCTCCAGTCATTGTCCTTTCATATTGTCCTTGTTTGAGTATTTCAATCTCCACATGTTCCCCCAAATGCTTCTGGAAGAAAAGAAAAGACCAAACAGTATCTTTTGCAAAACAACACTTTCAAATTAAACATCAATATCAACTAAGAATATAAAAATGATATATAAATGATGTATGAATCACATTAATGATAGAATAATGAACTAGGATAATTATTCATTCATACACTTCCCCCCTTTGATTCATAAAATCATACTAAAATCACACTAATATTGGAGAAAAAAAATTGAAAAATGATCAAAACATCAAAAATGATATTTATCCATTCAGTTCCACCTGTCCATCTTCATCCAGATCAGGAACAGTCAACAACGGCATCTGAGTGTTGTCTCCAGGCATCACTCTCCAACCTATCTCAATATCATAGCTTTCTCAAAGGTCAGTAACAAATTACAAACCTCACACACAGTGCTATCAAAGCTGCAACTAAAATCTGAACCATCACTGCCCCTACTGGGTCTACCTGATCTCGCAACCAAGTCTTCGCTGACTTCCGCTCCTTCAGATCTACCAAATGCATCCCTTATATTCTTCAATGCATATATAACCCTAGTGATAATATCTGAACTATCTGGACTCAAAGTATAAGTAATATTATCAATATGATCTTCCCAAATGTTACACCATACCATGGAAAAAGTCCCCCCTTCTCCCTTAGATTTAAACTTCAATGATAGGCTTGAAGACTATGACATGTAGCCATGTCTCTTTTCATCCTATTTTCAAACCCTAAATTCAGATTTATCTGTGTCCGGTGCTACCCCTCTTTTAATGGTAAAACCTCATATGGAAGCTTCAACGTTGACATGTAACAACATCCTTTCCATCAATAGGGTAAGAATATATACGCTTTATCACCACAAACCCACCAAATATCTCTAAAATTCCCAATAGTTACATTGACAGGCAAAAGCTGATCTTTCACCATCAAAGTCCTGCTCTTCTTACTACCTGATACATAAAAAGTTACATTATATTTGTCCTCTCTAACCTTATGTTCGTGCTTATCCAAAGTCATCATATAATCATCACAATCTGATATTCCCATAAACATACCCTTTACATCATATGTTTTATTAGAACAAAAACAACTTTTAGCCCTCACTGCTTTCACCTCAAATGCTTCAGGGTTCGCTGTTACCTGACTTTCCTTCACATCTAACAAATTCACACAAGTTAATTCACTTAACCCAATAACCCTTAAACCTAGGCTTAAACACATGTTTTGACAACGACATTATTTTATCTGTTACTGATTGTTGTTGCTGATACAACAGTCATGTCAAAGCATAAGATTGACACATACTTGATAGAGGTCGAACCCCACGTGTCTGGTGCTGGAATTCTCAACAGACCCTCAAGATTCCTCACTGATCTTACAGAATGAGCTGCTATCTCTAATTTTCACAACAGAAGAATCAAACCCATCCATTTAGTTTCTCTCTTCTCTAGCGAGCGGTACTGCAGATACCTCTCCTTGTCTGTCATTAAAATCAAAGACCTCATCCTGTCCTCCATGATAGTATCCTTCACTATTTCAGATGAATCTATATTGACAGCACTCTCTATCCGTATCATAAACCCCTGAGTCTCTCTTGCTGCCTCCTTTAATTTCAGAAAAGTTGTTGTCGGTGTCGTACTTCCTACATTTGCTATCGCCATCGTATCATTAATCCCTTTCCAAAGCTACCATTAAAGTAGTTGATTTAGTTGATGTATTAACCTTAATTATTTCTAGTGGGAAAGTTACCAATATACTCTGTGTATTATTTACTGTTGGAGTGACTACTGTAACATATTCTTCCTGACCTCCTTTGATTAGGTGCAACAGCTTCTACTCCTGGTCCTGATAACAATACTTATTCTCCATAATTATCTCTCCATGTGGGAGGAACGTCCCCATCCTAACCCTAATAAGTCTTTTTCCCCCTAAAATTGGTGCTGGAGCTATTGGTTCCCTTATAATCAAATGCGATATATTTATGGCTTTAATAACTATCAATGTTGAAAGAGTTAAATTGCTTCTCACTGTTGTTTTAATAGACTGAAGTGTTAATGTCCTTAGTTACTTCATCCATTTTCCCCAAAGCTTTGAACTCTTTGCTTGTACTTCCATCTATCACCACTAGTGTCACTTTTTCCAACTCTCAGTCCTACCTCTAATCCCTGACTTTCAAACTTTTGATTATAAAAAATACACCTATAATGACCTTGATCTCCCTGCTGGGAACTGTAACTATAGATACTCAATTACCCTCAATCTTCTCTTCTCATTCAGCAACGCATACTTTCTCAATGCATCTGCTCCTAACAGATCTAAACTCCTACCATATCTTCCCACTAAACTCTAAAATGTCCTTCACCACTGTTCTCTCTCTCTTACTACTAACTTTGAAACTTAGCTTACTGTCTTAGAGTTCCTTCAACCTAGTTCTCCTAAATTATTTTAATCTAATCTTTTCTCCTAACCTTTAAAAACCTTTTCCACTGATTTATTCACAAAATCCCTTTACCACCAAATTTTAGGATATGTGATTGGGAAGGTCCCCACCTGCTTCTGACTTCTTTACACACAGACTTGGCAAACAACTAAACACCTTTTAGCCTAGCCTGAAATCCCTTGGTGTAAGAATGTAACCCAGAATAACAGTCACCCCTTTAAACTTTATTTTTCAGACAGATTGTCTAAAAGGCAGTCTAATAGATTATCATCCTTCCTATGATATTATCTTTTTAAGCAAATATGATTCCCAAAAACCCTACTTTTTAACATCTTCTACCAGACAGCCGTCTAGTGTACATCCTATTGTACAGTTCAATTTACACCATGCATCTCTTCCCAACACTGCAATAGGTATATGTTCTAATATTAGTATTGTCTATTTTAATTTCTCTTTGATTTTTATAGCAGAGCTCAATTGGTTCCTTAAGAGTAATTAGCTGTTTTACTACCTCAAATCCCTATCCTAATTAGTTAATTTTACATAGTGAGATGTTTAACCTCTTTAGGCTCAACACAGATAAAGTTTCCCACTATTCACCATCACTTCTCATAGTCCTCTGGTTTTACTTCAATTGTTAGATATTTTCTCTTCTTCTCTAATCGGTGCTATCAGCTGACACCCCCCTTCGTATCTTCTAGGCACTCTAGAATCCTTAGGGTTCACCTGGAGAACAGGTGATCTTGACTGGCCCCTGTATCTTCCTTAAAAATGTTCTCTGTTGTTTCCTCCTGGCCCATTGCACTCACAGGTAAAGTGACCAACCTGTCCATAATTATAACAGTCTTCTGAAAGTTGCTGGAAGTGTAGCTGAAATCTTCCTCCTCCTTCTAAGCCTTCTCGTCCTCTTCCTCTCCAATTCTGTGTCTGTCCAGAAACTGGCTGTGGATATGGAACACCTGGTACCCCCCTTGGTGGCTGGTACAATTGCATTTGATCTTGTTCAGTTGAAGCTGTAACAGTGATTGTTGATTTGGTTCACTCTGATTCTTCATAACCAAAGCTTCTCTTCTCCACCAGTTGTGTTACTTCTTCTAAACTAGTCGCTTTATCCAGGCATGATAAGCATCGGTCTATATCTTCTTCTATTTCTTCTGTGCCAGTCCTTGTAGGACAAACTCCTTTTGAATACACAGCACCTTTAGTCTCCTCTTTATCGCTGTCTTCATCTGAACTCGAATCTCTTGTATCCTTCTTCCTTCAACTTCCATCAGAGATCAAATCTCTAGTATCCTTCTTTCCTCTCTTGCCAACTTCCTTCTGATCACAGAGTCATATCCACCCATGATCTCTTCTCAATCACTCTGATCTTCATCTTCATCATCTTCTTCAAGTTCCATCTTCCTTAACCTCACTCTTCTCTTTCAGACATCTCATTTTCTTCCTTCTGGAGTTTTGGATTCATCTTCATTGTCGTTTCTGCTTGTCCTCTATCTATTATTCATCTTCATCTCTGATGCAACAATCCCCCCTCCTGGATGATCCCTGGAAGCTGAGGATAAACATCCCTAAGCTCTACTTCCTTCTCGTAAGGTGGGTGTCTTTTTGCTGAATCCGTATGTGAGAAAGGTGTACTAACTTCTGCCATTAGTTTTTCTGTCGCCTTCTCTATACCTTTGTTTATCTTATCGCTGGAATCTTTTATCAGTTTTTGTTTGAGAATGAAGGGCAGCTTTTGTTTCATTTGCCGGATAACCTAGCAATACTTTAGTTAAAGGATTACCATTTTGTACTATATCAACCGGTGTAATGACTTTCATAGCCTTGATGTCGTTTTTCCCCATTGTAACAACCCTTTTATATTCCTTTATCGTGAATTATTTTATTTTAGACTATATAGCCTATGGCTTCCCCCCTTCAATTATTAATATAAACCAAACAACCCAATTTTTTTTTTTAATAAATCAATAAAAATACGAATATGAAAAAATTCAATTAAACTTTTTATTCAAAAACCATTTCTAATTGATTCCCAACACATCTGTAATTAACCCAAGTGATGCACATAGCCTCCAAAATGCAATTTTTAATGAAATAGTATTTGCCAAGCCTATGTGAAATTGTCATAACATCAGATATCCTGTAGGGGAAGATTTTGTAACCAGACCAGTACCAAACCCTTGACTCGATCCTCTGCCGCGTCACGCCTTGTCACGTCACGCACACGTTAGCCCCTCCTCTCTCTCTCCTCTGCTCTCGTCCTATCGCCTCTCATATGACAAGAACAGAGACACAGAAAAATATTTTAGTAGTTACTGCAATCACTGAGTTATTTCAACCATATTCAATATTCCTTCGTTCACATTCGCTCTAAGAATCCACTCAGAACTAAATAGATCGCTCAAAACATTTTTATTTTACCCCGAGTTGTTGCCCTTTTTGACAACATTGGTTTAAAGGTTATGCTCTAACTCTGCTCCTGTTTATTCAATTAGCAAAATTCCTTTTGCCACATGTTCAGGGTCACCTGTAGCTCTACAGATATCAATATGAATACAGTACATTGTCCCCTTCACATCTTAAACGGGAAGTTTTAACAATACATCTTATGTCAAATTCCATTGTAACTAATTGCCATGGGAAAGCAGTCAAGTCAGCCATCCCATTGATAAATTCATCAAAAACAGTCAAAGGACAGAACATTTGAAATGTATTTGTACAGTTCAGTATCCCAGTAGTGGACTTTATTACTTAAAGACATAGTGTACATTTTTGTAACAGGTATGGAAAAGACTGAATTTGACTGTGAGCTGACAGCAAGGTGAGAGTTGGAGGAGTATTTTAGTGGGAGAAGAGCTTTTTGGAAATAGAATGTGTTTGACTAGAGGCTGACAGCATGGGAGGGGTGGAGTGAGTGGTCTCAGATGTGTTTATAAGCAGCAACTAAGCAGCCTGGAGCATTGTACTTCCTGGATAGCTGAAGTGATTGTGTAAAGGTTTTTATTTACTGTTATTTCACTTTTCAATAATATAGATGGCTCCAGTGCGTTCTCTATTTCGTTCATGTCCACTTTGCTTTAAGGTTGTGGTTGGCTTCAGTCAGCACCTTAGGCAAGTACACAACGTTCGGAACACTGAGGAGAGGATTCTCCTTTGTAATTGGCAGTGGGGCCGTGTCAATATCAGGCAGGAGCGGTGTCCAGTGACAGGATGCTCCACCCATGTCAGCAGGCTGGACCGGCATATGGACTCCCATACAGAGCTCAACAGAGCACAGAGGAGACAGGCTTTAGAGGAGGTGAAGAGACGTCTGACAATGGAGAGGCTGGCGGCATTGAGGGCGTCGATCCCTGCCATCCCAGTGGCCACCGATTTTGATATTGTGGAGACTGCGATGCAAGAAGAAGAGGAGGATAACTTTTTAGATACTTTTGCAGAGGAAGAGGAGGAAGAGGGCTGCACTAATGATTACTGCCACTGCCAAGCACAACTTTTGAGGCTGCAGAAAGCTGTGAAAGAGAGGGATGAGGCCCTGACCAAGAAAAGTGAGACCATCCAATCCATTAGAGAGGACAACCTGAAGCTGATCTCTAAGCTGCATAGAGTGAGGAAGAGGTACCAGCTACTGAAAAGGCAGATGGGGATTCTCAGGGTGAGTCCGGCAAAGGAGAGGTCGGCAAAGAGTTCCCTCAGCTTTCAGGCTGAGGCAGACACAGCCCAAGAGGAGCTGCAGCTGGACCAAGTGACAGGTTCAGGGGACCAGACAGAGGAGGCTACAGCGTCCGGATCTGGCAGCAAACTTATCTTCCCGGGCTCTGCCATTAGTAAGTACTGTTTCTTTAAATAGTGTCAAGTGTTTGTGTTGGAAAGTTTTTTTTTTTTTTTTTAACAGCCTGACTGATTCATGTTGCCTCATGAGATTGTAATTATTGTCTAAAATGTTATGTTTCTTTGACAGGTGTGTTTCTTGAGGGATTCAGGAAGACCTGTGAGGGCCCCAATCCAAATTATAAGCTAAGGGAAAATTGTGCCGGAAAGATCAAAAGGGTGACGCAATTTTTGAACTACATGGCGAAGGATGAGACCTACCAATCCAATCTCATTTTCCTGATTAACCATGACAAAATAAGGGGGTAAGCAGAGTTCTTTCTTTTTAGTCTCATCAGCGTTCATTAACAATGCAGTAATTGATTGTATGATTTGTGTGTGTGTGTGTGTGTGTGTGTGTGTGTGTGTGTGTGTGTGTGTGTGTGTAAAGGTGAAAGACAGCAAGGAAGCCAAGGTGGTTTCCAGAAAGACCCTGCTGGAGTGCCAGTCTCTTGCCAAGGCCAAGATCCCAGAAGTGCTGAGTAAGTGTTTCTAAATCTGTGATGTCACTGTTATTACACACTTATTAACGTCAGACATGTATAGAGTGCAGTGTAAAGATGCCTGTTATTATTTTCATGTCCCCACAGAAACCTTGGAAGAAACAAGGACACAGAAAAATCAGTACCAGTTTAATGGATACCTGTGGGCCTACTTTACCTCCATAGACGGCCATAGACCGGGCCTGGATAAGAACATGTTGGTGGAGGAGGTGGAGGAGGCTAAATGTGACCAGTCTGGGATGTATCTGATCAGTGTAAGTCTATAAACTGTGATGTCACGAGAGGCTGTGTCCTGGAGGGACGTTACATCCCCCTGAGGTGGCTGCAAACCCAGACAGCTATGGCTCCATCTGCTGGTATGGTCGGGAACTCCACCCCTCTATGGCCAATCTTCCCACGCAGCTGAAACAAATGAGGAGCTGATGAGCTGAAGGTTTGGGAAGGGAAGAGACACACTGAGGGAGTGTGTGGGGGTGAAGAGACACAGTCTCCAAGCTGGGCTCTCTGGAGGACAAGAGTGCTGCACGTCCACTTCCATGAGGAATATAAGGATTTGGAGATACTTACCTTTGGGAAATACTCACCTTTGGATATATGCACCTGTGGAAATACGTGTGGGGATTTTGGAAGGACGTTTTGCTGGGTTGGCCACTAGCTGCAACGGGAATACAGTAAGACTGGGGAAAAGTTATTTGAGCGAGGGAGAGTTATGATTTTGGATGTGGAAGAGACATCCATGAACTGTTAACCCTTAAAGAGCCACCAGAGAACAGAGTTGTGTTATACTTTCGTTAGTTTCCCAAGACCTTTAATAAAATCCTTGTTTTGGTTGAACCTGGTCTCCTTGCACTACTTGAGCAATCCCGCTGAAAGCTGTGTAGCCTCTCGTGACATCACAGATGGTGGAGAATACGGGCACGCTCAAGCGTTAATAGTGCATGTCGGAGGAGGATACCGAAGGTTTGATCACCCAGTTTTCCAAGTTGGCCGTAGGCTCCCCGCCCGACTGAAATGGAGGACATATTGAAAGCCCTTGTTGCTGGCCAGCAAGCCCAGATGCAAGCAAACGTGGCTCTCTTGGAGGAGCAAAAGAAAGCCAACCTTCTGAAGGCAGAGGAATTGCAGTTGCAGAGACAGAGGGTTGTCCAAAATACCCGCCCAATAAAGGCAAGTGACTTTATATCTAAGATGGGAGCTACCGATGACATTGAGGCATACCTGCATGCATTTGAGGCCACGGCCACTAGGGAAGCCTGGCCCAAGCAACAGTGGGTTGGTCTGTTAGCCCCCCTTTCTAACCGGGGAAGCGCTGAATGCTGTCCGGGACCTGGGCCCTGACCAGGTTACTGACTATGATGCCCTGAAGTCTGAGATCCTCAGCAGATATGGACTCACAAAGTTTGGTATGGCCCAGCGCTTTCACAGTTGGACCTTCCAACCAGACCAACCTCCTCGGGCGCAGATGCATGAACTTGTCCGAATCGCAAGGAAATGGCTGGATCCGCAGAGGAATACAGCAGCGGCGGTGGTGGAGGCCGTTGTGGTGGATCGTTACCTACGCGCCCTGCCTTATGAGGCAAAACGGTTCATCAGTCAACAGGCCTTGACCACGGCTGATCTGACCGTGGAAGCTGTGGAAAAGTACCAGGCCACAGCGGAGATGCTGAATGCTTCCCGAAAAGACCCCAGGAGTGCGGCCCCACCACAAATGGGAAGAACCCGTCCAAAGGACCCCAAGGTCTCGAACCCAGCCACGTCAGGACTTATCCCGGCTCCAGGGGGAGCCAGAAACCAGGCGGGTCCAAGAAGAGTACACCAGGAGGGGGGAAACTCGACAGTGTTACCGGTGTGGGGAGATGGGACATATCTCCTGGCAGTGTGGGAAACCAGCCGATGAACCTATGCCCACTGCGGAGTCCTCCAGCTCAGCACCCACACACCGTTTTGCCTCGCTCTTGGGAGTCGTAGATGGCGGCCCAGATCGACCCCCCACCTGCCCGGTAACTGTGAATCACCATGATGTGGAGGCCTTACTGGATTCTGGTAGCCGGGCCACCCTGGTGCGTAAGGATTTGGTGGGCCCAACGTGTCTGACCCCGGGAAAGTCCTCCCAGTTTCCTGTGTCCATGGGGACACCAGAGAATACCCCATTACTGAACTTACAATGACCAGCACACGGGGAACCATACACACGACGGCGGGGGTGGTTGATTCCCTCCCCGTCCCTGTCCTAATTGGACGAGACTGCCCAGCCTTTTACCCACTCTGGAGAGAGTCTCAGGAGAGGATAACCCGAGTACCTCGGAAACGGAGAGGCAAGACTCATCCTGGGAAGGCTCCGGTGCAATCCTCCGAGTTACTCACTCCCGCCCGGGCTCTGATAGGGATGGCAGGTGCCCAGACCAACACCGAGACGGAGCTACAGAATCTGGACAAAGAACTGTCTGGTCTGAAGGGGACCGCTGAGAGGTATCGTTTGTTAAAGCAACAGTTAGACATGAAGACAGAAGAGTTAGATATCCTCCAGGCTAAACTCCAACAGAGCTCCTTCCCTAAGCAACAGGAGGAGCTGGAGAGGCTGCGCAGGACCATCGAGGAGTGTGAGGAGACCCTGCGCAGTAGTAAGGAGGTCCAGAAGAAGGCAGAGGAGAAGTACAAGGTGTTGGAGAACAAGATGAAGAATGCGGAGGCAGAGAGAGAGAAGGAACTGAAAGCTGCTCAACAGAAGCTAAACTCTGCTAAAACCAAGGCTGATGCGTTCAGTAAGAAACTCAAGGAGAGACAACAGGAGGCTGAGTCCCTGGTCCTAGAGTTGGAGGAGTTGAAGAGAGAGCAGTCTGGCAAGCACCACGGCAATGCGGACGCCCTCTCCCGGCGTGATGCCTTCTTCGCTGCCTTTACCCCGACGAGGACGTCGGTCCCGAGGAGGGGGATGTGTGATGTCACGAGAGGCTGTGTCCTGGAGGGACGTTACATCCCCCTGAGGTGGCTGCAAACCCAGACAGCTATGGCTCCATCTGCTGGTATGGTCGGGAACTCCACCCCTCTATGGCCAATCTTCCCACGCAGCTGAAACAAATGAGGAGCTGATGAGCTGAAGGTTTGGGAAGGGAAGAGACACACTGAGGGAGTGTGTGGGGGGTGAAGAGACACAGTCTCCAAGCTGGGCTCTCTGGAGGACAAGAGTGCTGCACGTCCACTTCCATGAGGAATATAAGGATTTGGAGATACTTACCTTTGGGAAATACTCACCTTTGGATATATGCACCTGTGGAAATACGTGTGGGGATTTTGGAAGGACGTTTTGCTGGGTTGGCCACTAGCTGCAACGGGGAATACAGTAAGACTGGGGAAAAGTTATTTGAGCGAGGGAGAGTTATGATTTTGGATGTGGAAGAGACATCCATGAACTGTTAACCCTTAAAGAGCCACCAGAGAACAGAGTTGTGTTATACTTTCGTTAGTTTCCCAAGACCTTTAATAAAATCCTTGTTTTGGTTGAACCTGGTCTCCTTGCACTACTTGAGCAATCCCGCTGAAAGCTGTGTAGCCTCTCGTGACATCACAAAACGTACACCTGAATGTGTTTATTTGTTTGTTTGGTTGGTTGGTTGTTTTTGGAAACAATTGCAGTCGCCTTTGCGTCATTTGTGTGTTTTTTCTGTTCAATTTCGAATAGGTGACGGAACACAAAACGAATAGAGACCATGGCATGGTCCAGATGTCGCTGACAAAGGATGAGTACACTTGGTTTTCAGACTTCCTCAAATTCAAGCACTGCCTCCCAGGGGGAAAGAAGTCCTAGCACTTTTTTTTCAATTCTACAAGCACTCAGCTCAAGAACCTGCCTGCCTACCTGAGGGAGGTGTGGAAGGAGATGGGTCTGCCTGAAACTCCTACCTTCACTGACCTGCGGACCTCCATTGTCACTCATGTAAGTCAGATTAGATATGAATAGAAGTATTGTAAGATCCTATTCCACTGTTGTCTGAAATAATATAAATTATTTTTATTTATTTGTGTCTGTGTGTGTGTGTGTGTGTGTGTGTGTGTGTGTCTTTTTTGCTTGTGTCTTACAGGTCAAAAACATGCTCCCGAAGGCTGACAGGGAAAGGGTGGCCAATTTCATGTGCCACGACATCCAGATGGCAGATACATTTTATGCCATCAATTTAAATCCGTCCCAAGCCAGTGAAACCAGGGCACTCTTCGAGGCAGCATTAAAGGGAGAAGATACCTCTGTCACCACCGAGAACCAGGCCTCCACCTCTTCAAAAAGAAAGCGGAAGGCAAGAGAGGAGGACTCCCTCTCCGAGGGGAGCACCACCCCCGAAGAGACCAAGGTGATGTACCAGGAGTCTGGCCCGTCCTCCAGGGATGGCCAGACAACCTGTGGTAAGATCAGCTATTCCGACACCACACATTAGATTACCAAATGTGCTTGTACACCATGTAACAGTCAAATGTGCATTTTTTAATATATATATGTTATATTTTGTGTTTGCTGTGCCTGAAGACACCCTCCAAGTTGACCATGCCTGAGCTGGAGCAGTACCATACACCGAGCAAGAAGCAGCTCATCCTCAGGCGCCGCATGGTGGTCGCCGTCAGCCCCCTGCTAGTCTCATTCATCAAATTGAAGAGCAAGTCGCCCCTCACCTCCCCCATTGTCACGATGCAAGGTATGCAGCAGCTGAATTCAAATGAAGACCGACTCAAAAAAGCCATTGCCTCAAGGAGGAGGAAGCTGGATGAGAAGGTGCACAAGGAAAGAGGGGAGCCCTCTGTCAGCCAGAAGGAAGGGGAGCCGACCCACTTCAAGACTCAACAAGGGGAGGAAGGAAACAGCAGCACCTCTTACCAAGACTCTTAAAGACTCTCACATTTACACTGTTCTGATTTTGTGTTGTGTGGTTTTCTATTTTAGTGTGCTTGTTCAGATCATAAAATGTGTGTAATTTATTCAAACTGTCTAATCTATTTTCCATGTTGGTGTGATTCTTTATAATGTTCCAAGGTTTGCTCTGTTTAATAAAAAAAGTTTTTGAGTAATTTATTGTGTTGTGCTTTTTTTAAGGTTTGGATTTGGTCTGTGTCACTTATATTGCAAGTGTTGAACCTGCACTGTCTTGTCTTTATTTATTTTTAACCAACATTCACAGACAATAATCTTAATCCATTGTGTCTGTGAATGTTGGTAAAAACAATAATCTTAATTAATTTCTCTCTGTTATTTATCAGAGTGAAATTACTTAGGAAATAGTCCATTTCAAAACATTCTCAGAGTGTGAACACAATGCAGCTGCCAACTAGGTTCATTGTTGGTTTGACTTAGAGTTTTCAGAGTTTTATGTCCTGAAATAATGGTGTTTTTTTCAACTTGGTAGCTTCATTTAGCACCTATATCCACTCTATTCTTTTGTGTTCCTTAACTTAGTTTGGTTCATTTAAAAAGAAGAATGCAATAACACATTAGCTCTAATCCAGAGCGATTTACAGGAGCAATTAGGGTTAAGTGCCTTGCTTAAGGGCACATCGACAGATTTTTCACCTAGTCGGCTCAGAGATTAGAACCAGCAACCTTTCAGTTACTGGCACAACGCTCTTAACCACTAAGCTACCTGCCACCCTAACACTACTTTTCCCTAACCCAAACCCTTGTGGTATTGGCTAATAACAATTCAATTGAACAAGTATCTTTTATAACAATAACATCTTTAATAAAACTTCAAAAACAATTTTCAATACCCAAACCCTTATGGTATTGACAAATAACAATTCAATTGAACAAGTATCTTTTATAACAATAACATATTTAATAAAACTTCAAAAACAATTTTCAGTATAGGAAGAAATGATGACACTTGCGTTGACAATCTAGACAGATTTACACAAAGGAATAATTATTTGATCAACATTCTCATGCAAAAAAGATAAAAACTCTTCTTCTGCGACAGACAGTTCTGCTTGTGTTGCCTGGGTATACCCATCCTGTACATCCCAACCAGCTACACTCCAGTCTGGCCCAATGGGAGATTCCAGCAGTCCTACAATGTCCCATTCGGTCACCATTGGAGGCTGAGGGTTTTTTAATCGAAGAGCCCTTAATTTAGACAGGGCTAGTTCTCTTCTCAGGATGTCAAGCTGCGCTGTGGCTTCTGAATGCTGAAAAAAACATAAAAACAAGAAATGTATGAGGGTTTGATTCTGGTTAAGCAGTTGAACAAACACAAATAGGACTTGAAAATGTATCAAAGCTAGGACTTACATCTTGCCTGAGTACTGTCATCATGTGACGCAACAGCCGTGCATATTTTATTTTGCAAATGGGACAGTGTGTGTTCTGTACTCCTATTTTGCCTCTCACTAAGGCCTAAAGGAAGGCTCTTTCCATCGTGTTCATCACTTTGTGGACAATCCTTAAGTGAGAACGAAGGACAGCATAACTTCGCTGACAAATGGGGTAACACAACATTGTTGAGCTCATCTGTGAGGGGAAAATATAAAAAGTCACACCATGAGTGAATGACATACTCATTTACATGTGAGAAAGCTACTTCGAATACACACAGACACTAGGTGACAAAAGGGGCATGATACAAGTTCAAAAGCCAATCACAGGAGGGGTCAAGAAAAGAGAGAGAAGGATTACTTTATCCTATCCCAGGTATTCCTTAAAGAGGTGGGGTTTCAAGTGTCTCCGGAAGGTGGTGAGTGACTCCGCTGTCCTGGCATCATGAGGGAGCTTGTTCCACCATTGGGGTGCCAGAGCAGCGAACAGTTTTGACTGGGCTGAGCGGGAACTGTGCTACCGCAGATAGCGGAAGTGGGGCCAGCAGGCCAGAGGTGGATGAACGCAATGCCCTCGTTTGGGTGTAGGGACTGATGAGAGCCTGAAGGTACGGAGGTGCCGTTCCCCTCACAGCTCCGTAGGCAAGCACCATGGTCTTGTAGCAGATGCGAGTTTCAACTGGAAGCCAGTGGAGTGTGCGGAGGAGCGGGGTGACGTGAGAGAATTTGGGAAGGTCGAACACCAGACAGGCTGCAGTGTTCTGGATGAGTTGTAGGGGTTTAATGGCACAGGCAGGGAGCTCAGCCAACAACGAGTTGCAGTAATCTAGACGGGAGATGACAAGTGCCTGGATTAGGACCTGTGCCACTTCCTGTGTAAGGCAGGGTCGTACTCTCCGAATGTTGTAGAGCATGAACCTACAGGATCGGGTCACCGATCATAGGATGCCACCTTTCTAACAAGTTAGTTCTTCAAATTTCTACCCTGCTAGAGCTGCCCCGGTCAACTGTATTGTGAATTGTAAACTTCTAGGAGCAGCAACGGCTCAGCCGTGAAGTGGTAGGCCACACAAGCTCACAGAATGGGACCGCCGAGTGCTGAAGCGCGTAAAACTTGTCTGTTCTCGGTTGCAACACTCACTACCGAGTTCCAAACTGCTTCTGGAAGCAACATCAGCCCAATAACTGTTCATTGAGAGATTCATGAAATGGGTTTCCATTGCCAAGCAGCTGCACACAAGCCTAAGATCACCATGTGCAATGCCAAGCGTCGGCTGGAGTGGTGTAAAGCTCGCCACCGTTGGACTCTGGAGCAATGGAAACGCGTTCTCTGGAGTGATGAATCACGCTTCACCATCTGGCAGTCCTACGGACAAATCTTGTTTGGCGAATGCCAGGAGAATGCTACCTGCCCGAATGCATAGTGCCAACTGTAAAGTTTGGTGGAGGAGGAATAATGGTCTGGGGCTGTTTTTCATGGTTAGTGCTAGGCCCCTTAGTTCCAGTGAAGGGAAATCTTAACTCTACAGCATACAATGACATTCTAGATGATTCTGTGCCTCCAACTTTGTGGAAACAGTTTGGGGAAGACCCTTACGGCCAATATCAGTGGGGGGACCAACTTCATATTAATGCCCATGATTTTGGAACGAGATGTTGGACAGAGCAGATGTCATGTAGTGTATCTACCTCCACCACTCCAGTATCCTTATAGTATACAGTGGGGAAAAAAAGTATTTAGTCAGCCACCAATTGTGCAAGTTCTCCCACTTAAAAAGATGAGAGAGGCCTGTAATTTTCATCATAGGTACACGTCAACTATGACAGACAAATTGAGGAAAAAAAATCCAGAAAATCCCATTGTAGGATTTTTAATGAATTTATTTGCAAATTATGGTGGAAAATAAGTATTTGGTCACCTACAAACAAGCAAGATTTCTGGCTCTCACAGACCTGTAACTTCTTCTTTCAGAGGCTCCTCTGTCCTCCACTCGTTACCTGTATTAATGGCACCTGTTTGAACTTGTTATCAGTATAAAATACACCTGTCCACAACCTCAAACAGTCACACTCCAAACTTCACAATGGCCAAGACCAAAGAGCTGTCAAAGGACACCAAAAACAAAATTGTAGACCTGCACCAGGCTGGGAAGACTGAATCTGCAATAGGTAAGCAGCTTGGTTTGAAGAAATCAACTGTGGGAGCAATTATTAGGAAATGGAAGACATACAAGACCACTGATAATCTCCCTCGATCTGGGGCTCCACGCAAGATCTCACCCCGTGGGGTCAAAATGATCACAAGAACGGTGAGCAAAAATCCCAGAACCACACGGGGGGACCTAGTGAATGACCTGCAGAGAGCTGGGACCAAAGTAACAAAGCCAACCATCAGTAACACACTACGCCGCCAGGGACTCAAATCCTGCAGTGCGAGACGTGTCCCCCCTGCTTAAGCCAGTACATGTCCAGGCCCGTCTGAAGTGCATTTGGATGATCCAGAAGAGGATTGGGAGAATGTCATATGGTCAGATGAAACCAAAATATAACTTTTTGGTAAAAACTCAACTCGTCATGTTTGGAGGACAAAGAATGCTGAGTTGCATCCAAAGAACACCATACCTACTGTGAAGCATGGGGTTGGAAACATCATGCTTTGGGGCTGTTTTTCTGCAAAGGGACCAGGACGACTGATCCGTGTAAAGGAAAGAATGAATGGGGCCATGTATCGTGAGATTTTGAGTGAAACCCTCCTTCCATCAGCAAGGGCATTGAAGATGAAACGTGGCTGGGTCTTTCAGCATGACAATGATCCCAAACACACCGCCCGGGCAACGAAGGAGTGGCTTCGTAAGAAGCATTTCAAGGTCCTGGAGTGGCCTAGCCAGTCTCCAGATCTCAACCCCATAGAAAATCTTTGGAGGGAGTTGAAAGTCTGTGTTGCCCAGCGACAGCCCCAAAACATCACTGCTCTAGAGGAGATCTGCATGGAGGAATGGGCCAAAATACCAGCAACAGTGTGTGAAAACCTTGTGAAGACTTACAGAAAACGTTTGACCTGTGTCATTGCCAACAAAGGGTATATAACAAAGTATTGAGAAACTTTTGTTATTGACCAAATACTTATTTTCCACCATCATATGCCAATAAATTCATTAAAATTCCTACAATGTGATTTTCTGGATTTTCTTTTCTCATTTTGTCTGTCATAGTTGACGTGTACCTATGATGAAAATTACAGGCCTCTCTCATCTTTTTAAGTGGGAGAACTTGCACAATTGGTGGCTGACTAAATACTTTTTGCCCCACTGTATATATATATATATATATATATATATATATATATATATATATATATATAGTATATACTTTTGTATGACATTGGAAATATAGTATTGGAACTGACCCTGTATAAAGCTTGCTCAATTCTCCTGTTTTTGTTCTACCTTATGTTATTTTTAGTACTACTTTGATATTGACTACTGCATTGTTGTGTTTAGAGTTTGCAAGAAAGGCATTTCACTGTACTTGTGCACGTGACATAAAAAACTTGAAACTTGATTTTAGGAAGGGGTTGATTTTCTTAAATGGATAATTACAACAAACTAACAGGTTGGAAAGTGAAAATCTTAAATAAAATAAAAATAAATACACTAATCATGACAAAAACGTTATTGTTAAGAGAGAATTTAACACCCGGGGACAAAGTAAAAATTCCTACAGCCACTGAAAATAAGTGTTCAAAATGTATTTAACTCCCCTTCCAGATCCATATTTGAATATAAGGACACCTGCCTTTATATTTAAAGCCTTTTGGAATACACAGTTTTACACTAAAGAAGAAGTTATATTTAGCTAACTAACCAACAACTTTAACCATGTATTTGAGAGACAACAAGTCCTCATTTTGCAAATGTGTTTGTTTTCAATAAACATTGGAGAAGAAAAATAGTTTACATGTTGTTGACAATCTAAGCCAACCCCATCTGTTTTGACTCATAGTTGCGCACACGTCGGTTTTGTTGCTAAGTAACCAACCCATCTATAGCAGGGGTGTCAGACTGACTAATGGTTTTAGTTATTTCCTTTCAATTCATTTCAATTAAAACCTAGACAACCAGGTGAAGGCAGTTTCTATCTAATCAATTAAAACCTAGACAACCTGGTGAGGGCAGTTTCTAACTAATCAATTAAAACCTAGACAACCAGGTGAGGGCAGTTTCTAACTAATCAATTAAAACCTAGACAACCAGGTGAGGGCAGTTTCTAACTAATCAATTAAAACCTAGACAACCAGGTGAGGGCAGTTTCTAACTAATCAATTAAAACCTAGACAACCAGGTGAGGGCAGTTTCTAACTAATCAATCCGTCCTATAGATACAGTATAGCTATGTTTCATACAGCCAGAAGAGGACACCAAAGACAAACACTGGGGACTGTGTCCCTGCCAGACACCAGAACCAGCTAGAGTACTAGAGCCAACGGAGAGAGGGACGATGAAAAGAAAGATGGAGAGAGAGAGAGAGAGAGAGAGAGAGAGATGGGGAAAGAGAGAGAGAGAGAGATGGGGAAAGAGAGAGAGAGAGAGAGAGAGAGAGAGAGAGAGAGAGAGAGAGAGAGAGAGAGAGAGAGAGAGAGTTTTGAGTTTTAAATAATCTTTATTGGGTCTGGGAGCCCACCACACAAATACTCATACAAAACCGTATTTACACATTGTGACGTCACGAGAGGCTACACAGCTTTCAGCGGGATTGCTCAAGTAGTGCAAGGAGACAAGGTTCAAACAAAACAAGGATTTTATTATAGGTCTTGGGAAATTAACGAAAATATAACAAAATTCTGTTCTCTTGTGGCTCTTTAAGGGTTAACCGTTCAGGGATGTCTCTTCCACATCCAGAATCATAATTCTCACTCGCTCAGATAACTTTTCCCCAGCCTTACTGTAGTCCACGTTGCAGCTAGTGGCCAACCCAGCAAAAAGTCCTTCCAAATGTCTCTCACGTATTTCCACAGGTGCATATATCCAAAGGTGAGTATTTCCCAAAGGTAAGTATCTCCAAATCCTTATATTCCTCATGGAAGTGGACGTGCAGCACTCTTGTCCTCCAGAGAGCCCAGGTTGGAGACTGTGTCTCTTCACCCCCCACACACTCCCTCAGTGTGTCTCTTCCCTTCCCAAACCTTCAGCTCATCAGCTCCTCATTTGTTTCAGCTGCGTGGGAAGATTGGCCATAGAGGGGTGGAGTTCCCGACCCTACCAGCAGATGGAGCCATAGCTGTCTGGGTTTGCAGCCACCTCAGGGGGATGTAACGTCCCTCCAGGACACAGCCTCTCGTGACATCACACATCCCCCTCCTCGGGACCGACGTCCTCGTCGGGTAAAGGCAGCGAAGAAGGCATCACGCCGGGAGAGGGCGTCCGCATTGCCGTGGTGCTTGCCAGCCCTGTGGACAACAGAAAAGTTAAACGGTTGCAAGCTCAAAAACCATCTGGTTACTCTACTGTTTGATTCCTTGTTCTTGGCCATCCACTGCAGAGGGGCGTGATCAGATACCACCATGAAACGTCGGCCCAGGAGATAGAACCGAAGGGACTCCAGGGCCCAGACTACAGCCAGACATTCTTTCTCCACCGTTGAATAGTTCTTCTCTCTTGGAAGTAACTTTCTGCTTAGGTAGAGAATGGGATGTTCTTCACCGTCATGTGCCTGGGTGAGGACAGCACCCAGACCCACCTCCGAAGCATCCGCTTGGACAATGAATTCCTTCTTGAAGTCTGGTGCCACCAGGATCGGACTGGAGCAGAGTGCTCGCTTCAGGTTGAGGAAAGCCGCCTCCGCCGCAGGGTTCCACTTCACCATTCGTGAGTGGCGTTTGGTCGTCAGCTCCGTCAACGGTGCAGCTATGGTAGCAAAATCTGCAATAAAGCGTCTATAGTAGCCAGCGAGGCCCAAAAATGACCTTACTTGCTTCTTGGTGATGGGCTGCGGCCAGTCCTGTATGGCCCGCAGTTTGGCTTCCTGTGGTTTGACCAACCCCGCCCAATGGTGTACCCCAGGTAGTTTGTCTCACTGAAGGCCAGCTTGCACTTCTTCGGGTTTGCCGTGAGCCCTGCTTCCCTGAGCGAATCCAGCACCGCTTGTACCCGGGGTATGTGGCTGGCCCAATCCGGACTTTGTATAACAACATCATCCAAATAAGCCGCTGCGTACCTCTTGTGGGGCGCAAGGACTCGATCCATCAGGCGTTGGAACGTGGCAGGTGCCCCGTGGAGACCAAACGGAAGTCGGGTATACTGGTAGAGCCCCTCCGGGGTGGCAAAGGCTGTCTTCTCCTTAGACGCCGGGGTCAGGGGCACCTGCCAGTAGCCTTTTGTGAGATCAAGAGTGGTTAGGAAACGAGCATGCCCCAAGGAGTCTATTAAATCATCGACACGAGGCATTGGGTATGCATCAAATTCAGACACTTCATTCAACTTTCGATAGTCATTACAAAATCGTACTGAACCGTCTGGCTTGGGAACTAGTACGATGGGACTTGCCCAGGCACTGTGGGACTCTTCGATTACTCCCAACTCCCGCATCTTCCTTACCTCCTTCTGTATAACCACTTTACGAGCCTCTGGCACGCGGTACGGGCGCTGGTTTACCGTTCGGCCAGGCATGGTGCGGATCTCATGTTGGACCACCTCTGTGTGACCGGGAAGGGAGGAGAAGACATCCTGGTTCTGCTCCACGAGTTCCAGGGCCATCTGTCGTTGATGTGGGGACAGATTTGGACCCAGCTGAACCTCTTCTCGCGCCGGTTCCTTGGTCTCTGTGGGGGGTAGACAGCTGAACAGCGCCTCTCTGGCGTGCCACTTCTTTAAAAGGTTAACATGATAAATCTGCTCAGTTTTTCTTTTATCTGGTTGCCTCACCTTGTAGTTTACTTCTCCCATGCGTTCAATGACCTCATATGGTCCTTGCCAGGTTGCCAGGAATTTACACTCAACGGTTGGCACCAGGACCAGCACTCTGTCCCCCCGGCTTAAACTCCCTGGGTTGAGCAGATCTGTTGTAGGAGGCTTGCTGTTGCCGCTGACTGGCCTCCAGGTGTTCCCGCATCATGGGATAGATGGCCTTCATTCTCTCCCTCATAGCCCCGACATGGTCGATCAGTGTCCGCTGTTGGCATGGCTGCTCCTCCCAGGCCTCCTTGGCGATGTCGAGCAGTCCTCTGGGTCTGTAGGAAAGCAAGAGCTCAAAGGGTGAAAAACCAGTAGAAGACTGAGGTACCTCTCTCACCGCAAATAATATGTAGGGTAACAGCTGATCCCAGTTGCGCCCATCTTCCCCTACCGCTTTCCGCAGCATGGATTTTAGTGTTTTGTTAAAACGTTCGACTAGGCCATCTGTCTGGGGGTGGTAGACCGAGGTTCTCAGCTGTTTGATTTTCAGTAAAGCACAGAGTTCTTTCATCACCCTGGACATGAATGGAGTCCCTTGGTCCGTCAATATCTCTTTTGGGATTCCCAGACTAGTTGAGAGACGGAACAGCTCCTTGGCGATTTGTCTGGATGTAGCCTTCCTCAGCGGAATGGCCTCCGGGTACCGGGATGCATAGTCCAGAATGACCAGAATGTATTGATGTCCCCTGGAACTTTTCGGTAAGGGCCCGACTATGTCTAATCCAATCCTCTCAAAAGGAGTTTCGATAATGGGCAAGGGAATGAGCGGGTTTCTATATGTGGGCTTTGGCGCAACCTGCTGACACTCAGGGCAACTACGGCAGTAGTTCTCTATCTCTTTGTGTACTCCTGGCCAAAAGAAACGTTGCATGATTCTTTCCTTAGTCTTCTCTACCCCCAAGTGGGCCCCTAGCGGGTGTGTGTGTGCTAGGTTGAGTACTGTGGCCCGATAGGGCTGTGGCACGAGGAGCTGTTCATGCACTTCATCATTTTTCTTGACTATCTGATATACTAACCCCCGGTTTACTGCGAAATGGGGGTAAGTAGGGTTTGTCTTATCACCTAACACTACACCTTCTAATACCTGCACATTTCTTAAGGCATTTGCAAGAGTAGGATCTTGTAATTGAGCCGTACCATACTGGCCTGTGAGAGGGGAAGCTCTTGGGTGCCTGGGACGTCTTCTTCACTGGAGAACGGAGCACTTTCCTGGGCTGCGTTCTCTTCTCCCGTATCCGGACCAGTCTCGGTGTCGGTCTGGGCACCTGCCATCCCTATCAGAGCCCGGGCGGGAGTGAGTAACTCGGAGGATTGCACCGGAGCCTTCCCAGGATGAGTCTTGCCTCTCCGTTTCCGAGGTACTCGGGTTATCCTCTCCTGAAACTCTCTCCAGAGTGGGTAAAAGGCTGGGCAGTCTCGTCCAATTAGGACAGGGACGGGGAGGGAATCAACCACCCCCGCCGTCGTGTGTATGGTTCCCCGTGTGCTGGTCATTGTAAGATCAGTAATGGGGTATTCTCTGGTGTCCCCATGGACACAGGAAACTGGGAGGACTTTCCCCGGGGGTCAGACACGTTGGGCCCACCAAATCCTTACGCACCAGGGTGGCCCGGCTACCAGAATCCAGTAAGGCCTCCACATCATGGTGATTCACAGTTACCGGGCAGGTGGGGGTCGATCTGGGCCGCCATCTACGACTCCCAAGAGCGAGGCAAACGGTGTGTGGGTGCTGAGCTGGAGGACTCCGCAGTGGGCATAGGTTCATCGGCTGGTTTCCCACACTGCCAGGAGATATGTCCCATCTCCCCACACCGGTAACACTGTCGAGTTTCCCCCTCCTGGTGTACTCTTCTTGGACCCGCCTGGTTTCTGGCTCCCCCTGGAGCCGGGATAAGTCCTGACGTGGCTGGGTTCGAGACCTTGGGGTCCTTTGGACGGGTTCTTCCCATTTGTGGTGGGGCCGCACTCCTGGGGTCTTTTCGGGAAGCATTCAGCATCTCCGCTGTGGCCTGGTACTTTTCCACAGCTTCCACGGTCAGATCAGCCGTGGTCAAGTCCTGTTGACTGATGAACCGTTTTGCCTCATAAGGCAGGGCGCGTAGGTAACGATCCACCACAACGGCCTCCACCACCGCCGCTGCTGTATTCCTCTGCGGATCCAGCCATTTCCTTGCGATTCGGACAAGTTCATGCATCTGCGCCCGAGGAGGTTGGTCTGGTTGGAAGGTCCAGCTGTGAAAGCGCTGGGCCATACCAAACTTTGTGAGTCCATATCTGCTGAGGATCTCAGACTTCAGGGCATCATAGTCAGTAACCTGGTCAGGGCCCAGGTCCCGGACAGCATTCAGCGATTCCCCGGTTAGAAAGGGGGGCTAACAGACCAACCCACTGTTGCTTGGGCCAGGCTTCCCTAGTGGCCGTGGCCTCAAATGCATGCAGGTATGCCTCAATGTCATCGGTAGCTCCCATCTTAGATATAAAGTCACTTGCCTTTATTGGGCGGGTATTTTGGACAACCCTCTGTCTCTGCAACTGCAATTCCTCTGCCTTCAGAAGGTTGGCTTTCTTTTGCTCCTCCAAGAGAGCCACGTTTGCTTGCATCTGGGCTTGCTGGCCAGCAACAAGGGCTTTCAATATGTCCTCCATTTCAGTCGGCGGGGAGCCTACGGCCAACTTGGAAAACTGGGTGATCAAACCTTCGGTATCCTCCTCTGACATGCACTATTAACGCTTGAGCGTGCCCGTATTCTCCACCATCTGTGACGTCACGAGAGGCTACACAGCTTTCAGCGGGATTGCTCAAGTAGTGCAAGGAGACAAGGTTCAAACAAAACAAGGATTTTATTATAGGTCTTGGGAAATTAACGAAAATATAACAAAATTCTGTTCTCTTGTGGCTCTTTAAGGGTTAACCGTTCAGGGATGTCTCTTCCACATCCAGAATCATAATTCTCACTCGCTCAGATAACTTTTCCCCAGCCTTACTGTAGTCCACGTTGCAGCTAGTGGCCAACCCAGCAAAAAGTCCTTCCAAATGTCTCTCACGTATTTCCACAGGTGCATATATCCAAAGGTGAGTATTTCCCAAAGGTAAGTATCTCCAAATCCTTATATTCCTCATGGAAGTGGACGTGCAGCACTCTTGTCCTCCAGAGAGCCCAGGTTGGAGACTGTGTCTCTTCACCCCCCACACACTCCCTCAGTGTGTCTCTTCCCTTCCCAAACCTTCAGCTCATCAGCTCCTCATTTGTTTCAGCTGCGTGGGAAGATTGGCCATAGAGGGGTGGAGTTCCCGACCCTACCAGCAGATGGAGCCATAGCTGTCTGGGTTTGCAGCCACCTCAGGGGGATGTAACGTCCCTCCAGGACACAGCCTCTCGTGACATCACAACATCAATTAAAAACACAACTCCAATTCCTCCTCCACAGTAACTGAACACAACAGCCTCTGAATACCCCATATACTCATAAACAGATCAATATTGTTGACAAGTTTATAATAGGCAAACTCAACCCTTAGTCTTGCTGCCAACATTCCCTCCAGCATTCCCACCACATCCACAGACCCCTGTCCCCGAATACTGTTCTTTCGGGTCTTCCATATGGCTAATTTTGCTGCCCCTAACACAAAATTAAGCAACACAACTACACCTTTCTGACTAAACCTGTACTTTGGCCCAAATATATACAGTTGGGAAGAGAAAACCTCTCCCAGAGCTGAGAACCAATTAGTGATCAGGTCAATCATCCCGACCAACCTGGGACACTGTAAAAACAGATGTGCCAGAGTTTCAGACTGAGCACAGAATGGACACCCCTCCCCAACAGTAGGATCCAGGTGTACCAGATACATGTTGGTGGCTATGGCTCCATGTATTATCCTCCATTGGAAGTCAGTTGTCCTCTTATCAATAGGCAGTTTGTATAATGTTCGCCAACAGCCTTTTGGGGAGGCACCTGGACCAAGCACACCCGCCCACCTCGTCGATTTTACCCCTTCCAGGGAAGAGGCATGGGACACCTTTACACATATTCTGTACATGGCCTTCTTTCCCACCTCCTTGAACTCCCCCAGCTCCGGGGTATCGAAGGAAAGCAGCATCCCCACGTCCTCCTCGAATGCCCCCGCCGCAGCACTAACAATCAGTGCAGGGAACACATAATCCAGACCCTCCTTCCACCGATCAGAATTGGAAGTGTCAGTCACATACTGCAGATGAAGTACTGGCAAGGAATCACAGACCTCAGCGACGACCTTCCTCAGTAGGCGAGACGATCGGATCCCCGCTCTTTCTCCCAGCTCCTCCAACGACCTATTCCTGTTCCACATCAGATGACCCAGCTTAGTACACCCAACGCCTAACAGGCATGAACGTAGGCTAGCTGAACCCAGAACACGGGACTGGATGGCAGTGTTGTGAAAAAGAGGCTCTTCAAAAAGCCACATCCCTGGTGGCGTGCAGGCCTTACGGGACTTGACCAGAACTCTCCAAGCCTGCATAACAGACTCATAAAATGGAGTCAGGCCAGGCAACTCACCCCCCTCCAGCTTTAAGAGGAAAAGGTGCTTGTCTAAGCCCAAACAGCCCACTCTCCTCATCAATGCGTAGGCTGTGTCAACCCAGCTAGAACCGTCACTGTACAACAGTCTCTGGGCTGCTTGAAGCCGGAAAGCCATGATCCTGGAAGAAATGTCCACCAGGCCTTGCCCACCCTCGTGCAGTGGCAGGTACAGGGCTGAAGCTTTAATCCAATGTTGTCCAGACCAGAAGAAGTTGACAAGGGTCCTCTGAAGCTCTTGTATCAGACCCTTTGGTGGCTGTAAAATCATTAGTCTGTGCCACAGGGTAGAGGCAGCTAGGTTATTAGCTACCAGTACCCTTCCCCTATAAGACAGCTGGGGCAGCACCCATTTCCATCTTGACAGTCTGGCACACACTTTCTCCACTACACCCTCACAGTTCTTTTTCTGAAAGACATCGGAGCCTAGAAAAACCCCCAAAGTCTTCATCCCATCTCTGCCCCACTGAAGCCCCCCTGGTAACCGTGGAGCGGACCCCATCTGAAGCTGGCCTGCCCACAGCGCTTCACTCTTTCCCCAATTGACTCTAGCTGAGGAGGCCCCCTCATACACCTTCAAAGCATCTGAGAGAACCTTAACATCCTCACCCCCTGTAATAAAAACTGTCACGTCATCTGCATACGCAGACAGTGCTATCGTGGGACCCTTCATTACACCTGGCACAGAGAAACCAGTAAGCTTCGCTCTTAAAAAACAAAGCATTGGTTCAATCGCCAGACTGTATAACTGCCCTGAAATTGGGCATCCCTGCCTGATGCCCCTTTGGATAGGGATGGGACAACTCAAACCACCCCCCACCTTCACCATACACGAGGCCCCAGCATACAGTAAATTCATCCAAGACAAAAAAACATCCCCAAACCCAAAGGCTTTCATTGTTTTAAACAAGTACTGGTGGTCCACACGATCAAAAGCCTTCTCCTGATCCAAAGAAAGTAAACCCACATTTACATCAGACAGTTTACAAATGTCCAAAACATCTCTTATTAGAAACAAGTTGTCAACAATAGAGCGATCAGGTACACAGTAGGACTGGTCCTTGTGGACCAACAATCCCAGATACTCTTTCAACCTGTTTGAGAGACATTTAGAAACAATGTTATATTCTGCACACAGCAAAGCAACAGGTCTCCAATTTTTTATGAGAGCCAAATCCCCCTTTTTTGGCAACAGTGAAAGTACCGCACGTTGACAAGATACAGGAAGAGAGCCCTCATGAAAAGATTCACACACAACTTCATAAAAATCCTCCCCAATAGACCCCCAAAAGTGCTTATAAAACTCAGATGGTAAACCATCAATGCCAGGGGCTCGGCCTGTTGAGAGCTGCATAACTGCTGTGGACAGCTCTTGCAGTGTAATGTCAGAGTCCAATGCGACTCTTTGCTCAGGTCCCAATTGAGGAAGACCGTGTAACAACTGTTCAGTACACAAAGAGTCACAATCCTCCGCCTTATAGAGGGCAGAATAGAAATCCACAGCATGTTGACGCATTTCACTGTCATCCGTGGTCACCTTCCCATCAGGGAGACGAAGGCAGTCCATCTGTTTACGTTGCAATGTTGACTGTCCTAGGTTTTTTTTTAAAGCACTAGGAGCATCCATATCCTTGAGGGAAGCGAAACGAGACCTAATCAAGGCACCCTTCACTCTTTCATGCAGAAACGACCTCAATTCATGTTTCTTGTCCTGTAAGTTCATGACTAGTCCGGGGTCATTCTGAGTGAGCAACTTCAATTCAATAGATTTAATGTTCTGTTCAAGGGCCCTGATAGTCTCTTTAACTTCAATTCGAGACAGAGCAGTATACTGTTGACAAAATAATCATATTTGGGCCTTCCCAACTTCCCACCATTGTCTCAAGGACTCAAAATTCCCTTTTGTAACCCTCCATTTTTCCCAAAACAACAAAAACCTTTCACAAAACATGACATCATGTAACAATTTAACATTAAAATACCAATAAGATGATGACCTTCGTGGACAGGACAAGTGAATATCAACAGTGACAATATGGTGATCAGAGAAACCCACAGGAGTAATGTCACACCTTCCAACCCTACTACAGTATTGCTCAGATACATACAACCTGTCTAACCTTGCTGCACTGACATGACCTTCATTAACTTTTAGCCATGTGTACTGCCTAACTTTTGCATTCCTTACTCTCCACACATCAGAAAGCTCAAACTCAGTTAATAGACCAGACAGACAAATTGCTGACCGCAGGTGAGGTTCTTCAGCGGTGCGATCAACAGTAAAATCCACTGTACAGTTCCAGTCCCCCCCTAAAACCATACACCCCTCTTGGTCACACTGTCTTAAGGTTTCCTTTATTTTATCAAAACCAGCAATACGCTCTGTACCCTCATTAGGAGCATAAACATTCAAAAAAACAAACAAAAACCCCATAACATCCACATTGACCAATAAAACCCGACCCTTGTTCAATCTATGTTGTAGATACCACAGTCACCCCTAAGCCTGAAGAAAACAAGATTGCCACCCCAGCACTGAAATTAGTACCATTACTGAGTATATGCATAGGTGGCGGCAGGTAGCTTAGTGGTTAAGAGCATTGTGCCAGTAACCGAAAGGTCGCTGGTTCTAATCCCAGAGCCGACTAGGTGAAAAATCTGTCTGTGCCCTTGAGCAAGGCACTTAACCCTAATTGCTCATGTAAGTCGCTCTGGATAAGAGCGTCTGCTAAATGACGTAAATGTAAATGTAAATATGCTGCCCCTCCCACCACATACCCCAGTCAGCCTCATTTTCCTCATCACTATGTGTCTCCTGTAGAAAAACTACATTAAGCCTTTTCTGTTTTATTACTTCTAATACCCAAGCCCTCTTATTCCTGTCCCTTCCTCCATTAATATTGAGAGAACCTACCCTTAGTACCTCCATATAGAAAAGAAAAAGGAAAAGCAGAAGATACCACAGAGAAACCAGACAAAGAGAATAGAACACCCTATGAGGCATAATCATCATCATTATTTAAATTTTCTCTTAACCTGACCACGTTTCCCACCACCTTTTGCTGCTGCAACAGCAGTAACACATTTCCTCAAGCGAAACCGCTTCTTCTCACTCAACAAATCTAACCCCACCGTCTTCTGTAACATCACAGCTGATCTCACAAACTTATCAACATCAAAATAATCTGCCAATTTGACAGATTTCCCAAAAGTCTGATCCAGAAACCCATTTACCTCCTCTAGATCGTAAATTGAGTCCTCACCAGCTGATATCGTATCAAGAGAGATATCCATATCCTTCTCCTGATCCTCCTCAACTGAGGCCACAGACCACTGACTCCCCTCTACCACATCCCTTTCAACACTCCCCACTTGCTCCCCATCACTCGTACCAGGCATCTCCTCCACTACCTGGGAGACTAGCCCCACCTGAACCCCATTACTCATAGTGGGCATCTCCTCCACTACCTGGGAGACTAGCCCCACCTGAACCCCATTACTCGTAGTGGGCAACTCCTCCACTACCTGGGAGACTAGCCCCACCTGAACCCCATTACTCGTAGTGGGCATCTCCTCCACTACCTGGGAGACTAGCCCCACCTGAACCCCATTACTCTTAGTGAGCATCTCCTCCACTACCTGGGAGACTAGCCCCCCCTGTACCCCAGCACTCATAGTGGGCATCTCCTCCACTACCTGGGAGACTAGCCCCCCCTGTACCCCAGCACTCATAGTGGGCATCTCCTCCACTACCTGGGAGATGAGCTCCACATGAACCCTCTCCTGTAACCCATTACTTGTAGTGGGCATCTCCTCCACTACCTGGGAGATTAGCTCCACGTGTACCCCCTCCTGTACCACAGCACTCGTACTGGGCACCTCCTCACCAGTCTGAGGAAATGGCCCTTCAGATCCATCCTTACCTTCTACAACCATTTTTTTCTGCTGCATAACATTTCCCTCTGGTACAAGTTGCACCTCTGTGCCCTCAACACGGACAACTTGTTCCTCAGCAACAGATGCGTGTGGCTGCTCTACCACTGTCAGCCCACCTCTTCCTACATCAGTGGGCCCAGGCGTTACGAGGACCACCTGTGCCCCTCCCTCTGCCTTCTCCCTTTTCGGGCAAGCATGTCGCTTATGACCAACATCCCCACACTCAAAACACCGTTGACTACCTGTACTAGCATAAGCCATATACAGTCTATTGTCATACTTGACTTTAAACGATAACTCCAAAGTCTGCTCCGGTGAGTCCAAAAACATAAACACCTGTCGCCGAAACGACATTACCTGTTTCAACGCCGGGTGTTTGCAACCCAATGGGACAACCTTAATTGAACTTGCAAACTTCCCAAAGCGCAATAACTCACG
>NW_025535365.1:17500-30000 GCF_020615455.1 Coregonus clupeaformis | reverse complement strand
TTGGGGGAGACCCCAAGGGGCTTGGGGGCTGGGGGAGATGTTGGGGGGGGGGGGAGCACTGCCCCCCAGCTGATTTTCGGCCATGGGGTGGTGCCATTACCCACTTTAGGACTAATTTCACTAGGAGAACCAGAGGAGGGCTCCTTCAGTCACACATGCCCAGGGTGGGTGCTCATGTCTGGCTTGGGGGAGACCCCAAGGGGCTTGGGGGCTGGGGGAGGGGATGTTGGGGGGTGGGGGAGCACTGCCCCCCAGCTGATTTTCGGCCATGGGGTGGCGCCATTTCCCACTTTAGGACTGATTTAACTAGGAGAACCAGAGGAGGGCTCCTTCAGTCATACATGGGCGGGGGGGGCCCAAGGGGGGGGTCACCCAAGGGGGGGGCCCACCCACCCGGATTCGTCAACAAAGGGGCTCCACCTGTCATTTTAGGACGGTTTACACTATGAGAACCAGGGGATGGCTCCTGACTCACACATGGACGTGCTGGGTGCCCATGGCCGGCTTGGGGGAGACCCCAAGGGGGGGCCCCACCCCCCCCCCACCCGGATTCGTCCACAAGGGGGCGCCACCTGTCATTTTAGGAAGGTTTTCACTAGGAGAACCAGGGGATGGCTCCTGAATCACACATGGGCGTGCTGGGTGCCAATGGCCGGGTTGGGGGGGGGACCCCAAGGGGGGGGCAAGGGGTTGCCTGCTCTGCCCCCCTGTGGACAGGTTCACTCATTCACACAGACACACCTATTCACTTGTGCCTTCTCCCATTGGTCGAGGGTGATCAGGCCTATAATTTGAGACCATTTGGGAATAGATTAGAGCTTTCTGTCATTTTGAAACGCCCACAGGCAATTTCGCACTATACTGCTGTTTTGAAAGTACAGCAAAACCAGGTCGTTTTGAGGTTGAATAGCTACTTGAGTTGATTGGTTCTACTGAAATTACCAACAGGCATTGATCCAGGGTGATCAGGCCTATAATTTGAGGCCATTGGGGAAAAGATTAGAGCTTTCTGTCATTTTGAAAATCCCACAGGTATTTTTGATGACATCCATGCAGGCCCACATTGACCTTGTGACCTCTGGAGCACCATGCATCTTGTTCTACACTCCCTGCCTAGTAAAGGACATCTCCCATGGGCCTGAGAGTACAGCTCACTCCATGGACCTCCATGCCTCTATTTAAACACTCTCTGCCTATTAAAACACTCTCACCCATGGGCCTGAGAGTACAGCTCACTCCCTGGTCATCCAGAGGTGCAGCAGGCTAGGAGAAAGGGGCTGCCTGCTCTGGCCCCCTGTAGGACAGGTTCACTCACTCACACAGACACACCTTTTCACTTCGGGGTTTCTCCCTCATGCCCTGCTGACATCCATGCAGGCCCACATTGACCTTGTGACCTCTGGAGCTCCATGCATCTTGTTCTACACTCCCTACCTAGTAAAACCCTTTCTCACATGGGCCTGAGAGTACAGCTCATTTGAGACCATTTGGGAAAAAGATTTTCTGTCATTGTTAAATGCCCACAAGAAGTTTCACATTATACTGCTGTTTTGAATGTACAGCAAAACCAGGTAGTTTTGAGGTTGAATAGCTTCTTGGGTTGGATGGTTCCACTGAAATTACCAACAGGCCTTTAATTTGAGACCATTTGGGTAAAGATTAGAGCTTTCTTTCCATTTTAAATCACACCAGGCAATATGTAATATAAATCTGATTTGGTTGAAGTGCTGGGAAGAACTACTCCACAGTAGATCCACGTTGCCTTTCAACTTTTTCAAATAGGTTAAATCCTTCCAAAATGTCAAATGTGTGATTAGGCAACCCTATATATATTCTAATGCTGTTACTTTCATTTGAAAAATGTTTAAATGCTGTCTGGATCTTCTGTGGAGTTGTTTTTCCCAGCATTTCAACCTCCCTCCTCCCTGACCCAACAGCATAATGCATGGAGAATGGCATGTTATATATGAACATTCATTTTGAAGACAATTGCCCACCCAAGGTGTTGTCGCCTAGGCCATTGCATCCTTTTCATTGCCCAACGAGACATTCCGGTGCAGGAAGAACTGTTGTTTGACTATGGGGTGTCAAGAAAATATTTTGGTGGAGAAGGATAAGATTTTGGAATGGCTTGACAGCTAGGCCAGTCAGCACGGAATCACCAATAGCTGATGGGACTCAAAAATATCCTTAAACCCCTTTTTAAAATGTACATCTGTAATTTTGTAATATATTTAGCCATGCATGTTCAACTTAAATTTCAGTTTTGGGTATCTGCACACCTCTGTCTGGGGGTTTCACAAGCCGAAAGGTTTAGATAGGAATTATTATGGGCAGTAGTCTGAATTGTGGCATGGATGTAGCTCAGTTGGTAGAGCATGGTGTTTGCAATGCCAGGGTTGTGGGTTCGATTCCCACTGGGGGAAGTATGAAAAAATAATTACACAGAAAATATATGCATCCATTAACTTTAAGTCAGCCTGGGTAAGAGTGTCTGTTAAATGTAAAGCATGGTGTTTACCCTGCAGGGTTTAAGTCTGACCTCCAGAGGTATTGTGAGGTGTGAAGCTGAATGAGCCATCTCATTTGCGTATGTGTAAATCTAGCCTGAATTGAACATTTTATTGTGGAAAGAGGTTGGGCCAATCTGATTGTATATATACTGACCAAGGCAACAGTATATACTCCACTTCAGAAAAGAGAATTCAACTGAGAGCAACGACAACACTCTTTCCTTCTGGGAGCTGATATTTTGGATTATTGCTTTTTTCCTTATTCTGCAGAGATTTCTTTGCGATTGTGTTATTACTTTCTTCATTTTTCAGCAAGATGGCATCTGCAAATGCAACTGGTTCAAGGTAATTCATCTCTATAATTATTCAATGTATATTACTGTTAGTATGGTGCTGTTATTAATGTTAGTAGTAGGCCCAAAATGAAGCATGACCTAAATTTGATGTGCTTTTGTGTGAGAGCATTATAAGCTTTGAGGCCAGAAACACAATTAAACCACAGTAACGTTGCTGTTACTAATGTTAGCAGTAGCTCTGCTTGCACCAGTAATAATAGGTGTGTAAGTATTGACATACTGCTAGTAACTTCATTACATGTACTTACTGTGCATTTACTGTCTTACAGAAAACAAAGAAGGATCCCTCTTGTCTGCAGATTTTGCTTGAAGAACCAGGACACCCTCTCTCTACACCATGAAGTTAAAAACAAAACAAGAGATTGTTCAAGAAGTCGCCGCTGCCAGAGATTCCATGATAGAGCATCTTTGCAAAGGCAGGATCTTTGACTACAGTTTACTGAGCTGTATTGTTATACAACAAGACACACTCCGACTCCTGATCCAGAAGCTTGAAGAAACGGGTCATATTGTTAAGAACAAGCCAGAAGTCAAACAAGCACCTGTGTAAGCTATTTCTTACACTGATAAAATAATATATATGCAAGTTACATCATATTTCAACTCATTATAACTGTTGTCCAATTATGTTTGATTGTAATATAATATAATTGTTTTTGTTTATCTGTATGATATTTCAGCCAAGTGGAAGTGGCTCATGTGTTGACACCAAATGAAGATGCAGATGCAGATGCTGAATCAGACAACAACACGGAGGATGGCCAGTCTGCCTTGTACCAACCGTAAGTAAATACAAATATAAATAATCTCATAAACAACTACTACACATAAGTATATAAGTGAACATGGATGTATTTTATTGATTCTAATCTGCATACCAAATGTTTTCCAGACCAATGAACCAGTCATGTGACAACAAACTGAGAAAGGCAATGCAAATGAGTGGTTTGTACCAAAAGCACCCTCTGGATTGTGATCTGCTGGCTGGATTTGCCAAATATCTCCGCGATGACCACAACATTCCCAATTTCAAACAGGAGGTATGTACAGCAATTTTACTTTAATTTAACTGTTGAAATATTTTAATGAGAATTACTTAATTACAAAGTAGTTATTAACTATGCAACTAACATTATTTTCATTTTCATGTACAGGTTGCAAATGTGTCTAGGTTTTTGTTTTACATGGACTCCACCAAACCTTCCCTGGATTTTGTCAATAAATTGGAGCAAAGCAGGTCCTTTTTTACCAAGCTTGCAAACATTGGACAGAAGAAGCAAACAATTGCAAACTACATGAAGAATCTGAAGAGGTTTCTTCGCTACATCACGACGTTAACAAACCTCATCCAGACAGAAAGGAACTTGTATGAGCAATGCAAGCATTTCCAGGACTGCCTGAATGACTTACAGAAGTCCATGAGCAAGCAGGTGTCTCAGGAAATTACCAGGAAAAGGTGTATATATTTAAATTGATCCTCACGGAAATGTAGTTAACATTTTAAGTGTATATTGTTGTCGTTCTCAAATCATTAATGTATTATTGTTTTTCTGCAGGTACACACAGATGATGACAGTTGCAAAGACACCAAAAGAATGTGTGGCAGTCTTGGAGGTGGCCAAGAAAGACTTTCTGGGTGTCATTGGGAAGGCCATGAGTGAAGAATCTTTGGATGAATCAGAACAACTGCTCATGCTGTACTACCTGGAGTCTCTGCTCATGCTGAAACATCTCCAAAGGGCTGGAGTTGTAAAAAATATGACCGTAAGTTAACTAATGTCATTTAATTGCTATAATGTTGAATCGTATTTGCTTTTTTGGCATATGTTTTATTGATATGTCACATTTGTTATTGTAGCTGAACGAATGGCTCTCAAGGAAGGAGTGCATATGTTTTTTTTGTCTACATTTTCAGTGGTTGGATACGTACTACCGACACGTTCGACCAGCTTTTCTTGAAAACTGTGATGACGTGGAAGAAGATGAGAGATTCTTCATTTCCACAGTTGGAAGAGCCATCTACAACCCTTCCAATGACCTACAAAGGTTTCATGCCAAGTAAGTCGAACACTGTTAAGATCAACACTGTTTTTTATCATTACACAATACTTTTATGACAGTACAGTTTTCTAAAACCAAAACGGATTATTCTTGTTCTTTCATCAGATACAAACTCCCCAACATCACCAGCCAGGTAGCAAGGCACATTTTTGAGACACATACCAAAGCCAACTTCACGGATGCAGAGAAGACACTTGTTGCTGACTACTTGGCCCATACAACTGCTACAGCTGACAGGCACTACCGCATGAAGACACCACTCAATGTCTGCATGGGAATGAAGCTGATCTCCAAAGTTGCCATGTCCAGTGAATCTGAGTAAGTATTTATACTCATTATATAAATGACCCTTTACAATGTCTTGTAAAGTTGTTACATCTGGCTAACACGTTTTTGTTATTTTCCCTTTTTCAAGTAATGAGACTGCAGGCCCCTCCTCCGCAAGCACAAGATGTAGAACACGAGCATTGTCCAGCAGCCAAACGTTGGATGAGGCACAGGCCTTGAACCTCTTCTATCAAAGCTTCCCTGTCACAATTGATGGACAATCAATCAAAAAGAAGGACAGACTACTGATTGCAAGAAGGCATGAGAGACACTGCTATGACAAGTGGAGAAACCAGCAAGAGAAAATGAGACGGGATTATGTGATCGGTAAGATGCAGCTAAAATACAATAGACTGAATACAATTTTAACATATTAGGTATTACGAGAATGTACTTGATTTAGTCACATAACTACGACTGTAAGTAGTCCTGGATAAGGGCTTCTGCTATTGAGTAAATGACATTAATAATAACACATGTATTTTTGTCTTTGCATTGTTACAGCTCACTTCCCCAGAAGAGAACCCACTGCCAGAAAAGCAGAGAAATACATTAAACGGCAGAACTGGGAGAAGAACAAAGTGAAGGTGGAGGATGTCCTTCGTTACTGGCAACCTTCAACCAACATTGACACAAAAAATGAAAACAAAGCAATTATGAAACTGGTGAAGTCCCAGAAGTGGAGAGGATTGTACATTTCCAATGACCCTGTCAAAGGAAGAAAGGTCATGACAACACGGAAATTTGCTGAAGGGGAAGTCGTCTGTGACTACCACGGTCTCCCACTCTCAGGGAAGCAGGGGAAAGAACTTTTGGCAGCAACAGATGAAGACGAGATGGGGTACCTATATTTCTACAGGGATGTATCAGGGAAAACGTGCTGCATAGATGCCAAGACTGTGCCCTGCCCTTGCCACCCAGAGAAGGACACACTTGGACGGAGGATCAACCACTCCAGAAAGAGAAGCAACATTAAAGCTCAGCTTCAGCAACTTGAAGAGGATGGCAAAGTGTGGAACGTCATCCTTTTCATTGCCCAACGAGACATTCCGGTGCAGGAAGAACTGTTGTTTGACTATGGGGTGTCAAGAAAATATTTTGGTGGAGAAGGATAAGATTTTGGAATGGCTTGACAGCTAGGCCAGTCAGAACGAAATCACCAATAGCTGATGGGACTCAAAAATATCCTTAAACCCCTTTTTAAAATGTACATCTGTAATTTTGGTAATATATTTAGCCATGCATGTTCAACTTAAATTTCAGTTTTGGGTATCTGCACTTTAAAATAAAAAACACATTTAAAAGAAAACCTGCATGTTGTTTTTATTTTCATCCTTGTTTATTCAACACACTTTTGGCAGATGCCATCTTGCTAAAAAATGTATCAGGTGTTGTCAGGCCATTGTAATCTGGGGGAGGTTGGGGTGGACAAGCCACAGAGTTATTCTAGCTTCGTGTGGCAGTTCATTCAGTTTAACCCATCCGAGTTGTTGCCCTTTTTGACAACATTGGTTTAAAGGTTATGCTCTAACTCTGCTCCTGTGTATTCAATTAGCAAAATTCCTTTTTGCCACATGTTCAGGGTCACCTGTAGCTCTGCATATATCAATATGAATACAGTACATGGTCCCCTTCATATCTTAAACGGGAAGTTTTAACAAGAAATATTATGTCAAATTCCATTGTAACTAATTGCCATGGGAAAGCAGTCAAGTCAGCCATCCCATTGATCAGTTCATCAAAAACAGTCAAAGGACAGAACATTTGAAATGTATTTGTACAGTAGAGTATCCCAGTAGTGGACTTTATTACTTAAAGCCATAGTGTACATTTTTGTAACCGGTATGGAATTGACTGAATGATGAATTGATGTAATGGTAAAAGACTGAATTTGACTGTGAGCTGACAGCAAGGTGAGAGTTGGAGGTGTGTTTTAGTGGGAGGAGTGTGTTGTGGAAATAGAATGTATTTGACTAGAGGCTGACAGCATGGGAGGGGTGGAGGGAGTGGTCTCAGATGTGTTTATAAGCAGCAACTAAGCAGCCTGGAGCATTGTACTTCCTGGATAGCTGAAGTGATTGTGTAAAGGTTTTTATTTACTGTTATTTCACTTTTCAATAATATAGATGGCTCCAGTGCGTTCTCTATTTCGTTCATGTCCACTTTGCTTTAAGGTTGTGGTTGGCTTCAGTCAGCACCTTAGGCAAGTACACAACGTTCGGAACACTGAGGAGAGGATTCTCCTTTGTAATTGGTAGTGGGGCCGTGTCAATATCAGGCAGGAGCGGTGTCCAGTGACAGGATGCTCCACCCATGTCAGCAGGCTGGACCGGCATATGGACTCCCATACAGAGCTCAACAGAGCACAGAGGAGACGGGCTTTAGAGGAGGTGAAGAGACGTCTGACAATGGAGAGGCTGGCGGCATTGAGGGCGTCGGTCCCTGCCATCCCAGTGGCCACCGATTTTGATATTGTGGAGACTGCGAGGCAAGAAGAAGAGGAGGATAACTTTTTAGATGCTTTTGCAGAGGAAGAGGAGGAAGAGGGCTGCACATATGATTACTGCCACTGCCAAGCACCACTTTTGAGGCTGCAGAAAGCTGTGAAAGAGAGGGATGAGGCCCTGACCAAGAAAAGTGAGACCATCCAATCCATTAGAGAGGACAACCTGAAGCTGATCTCTGAGCTGCATAGAGTGAGGAAGAGGTACCAGCTACTGAAAAGGCAGATGGGGATTCTCAGGGTGAGTCCGGCAAAGGAGAGGTCGGCATAGAGGTCCCTCAGCTTTCAGGCCGAGGCAGACACAGCCCAAGAGGAGCTGCAGCTGGACCAAGTGACAGGTTCAGGGGACCAGACAGAGGAGGCTACAGCGTCCGGATCTGGCAGCAAACTTATCTTCCCGGGCTCTGCCATTAGTAAGTACTGTTTCTTTAAATAGTGGCAAGTGTTTGAAACGTTCTTTTTTTTTTTTTTAACAGCCTGACTGATTCATGTTGCCTCATGAGATTGTAATTCCTGTCTAAAATGTTATGTTTCTTTGACAGGTGTGTTTCTTGGGGGATTCAGGAAGACCTGTGAGGGCCCCAATCCAAATTATAAACTAAGGGAAAATTGTGCCGGAAAGATCAAAAGGGTGACGCAATTTTTGAACTACATGGCGAAGGATGAGACCTACCAATCCAATCTCATTTTCCTGATTAACCATGACAAAATAAGGGGGTAAGCAGAGTTCTTTCTTTTTAGTCTCATCAGCGTTCATTAACAATGCAGTAATTGATTGTATGATTTGTGTGTGTGTGTGTGTGTGTGTGTGTGTGTGTGTGTGTGTGTGTGTGTGTGTGTGTGTGTGTGTGTGTGTGTGTGTGTGTGTGTTTAAAGGTGAAAGACAGCAAGGAAGCCAAGGTGGTTTCCAGAAAGACCCTGCTGGAGTGCCAGTCTCTTGCCAAGGCCAAGATCCCAGAAGTGCTGAGTACGTCTTTCTAAATCTGTGATGTCACTGTTATTACACACTTATAAACGTCAGACATGTATAGAGTGCAGTGTAAAGATGCCTGTTATTATTTTCATGTCCCCACAGAAACCTTGGAAGAAACAAGGACACAGAAAAATCAGTACCAGTTTTATGGAGACCTGTGGGCCTACTTTACCTCCATAGACGGCCATAGACCGGGCCTGGATAAGAACATGTTGGTGGAGGAGGTGGAGGAGGCTAAATGTGACCAGTCTGGGATGTATCTGATCAGTGTAAGTCTATAAACGTACACCTGAATGTGTTTATTTGTTTGTTTGGTTGGTTGGTTGTTTTTGGAAACAATTGCAGTCGCCTTTGCGTCATTTGTGTGTTTTTTCTGTTCAATTTCTAATAGGTGGAGGAACACAAAACGAATAGAGACCATGGCATGGTCCAGATGTCGCTGACAAAGGAAGAGTACACTTGGTTTTCAGACTTCCTCAAATTCAAGCACTGCCTCCCAGGGGGAAAGAAGTCCCAGCACTTTTTTTTTTTTAATTCTACAAGCACTCAGCTCAAGAACCTGCCTGCCTACCTGAGGGAGGTGTGGAAGGAGATGGGTCTGCCTGAAACTCCTACCTTCACTGACCTGCGGACCTCCATTGTCACTCATGTAAGTCAGATTAGATATGAATAGAAGTATTGTAAGATCCTATTCCACTGTTGTCTGAAATAATATCAATTATTTTTATTTATTTGTGTCTGTGTGTGTGTGTGTGTCTTTTTTGCTTGTGTCTTACAGGTCAAAAACATGCTCCCGAAGGCTGACAGGGAAAGGGTGGCCAACTTCATGTGCCACGACATCCAGACCGCAGATACATTTTATGCCATCAATTTAAATCCGTCCCAAGCCAGTGAAACCAGGGCAGTCTTCGAGGCAGCATTAAAGGAAGAAGATACCTCTGTCACCACCGAGAACCAGGCCTCCACCTCTTCAAAAAGAAAGCGGAAGGCAAGAGAGGAGGACTCCCTCTCCGAGGGGAGCACCACCCCCGAAGAGACCAAGGTGATGTACCAGGAGTCTGGCCCATCCTCCAGGGACTCGGAGGAGGAAGAGGTCGAGGATGAGGAACGGACGGCCAGACAACCTGTGGTAAGATCAGCTATTCCGACACCACACATTAGATTACCAAATGTGCTTGTACACCATGTAACAGTCAAACGTGCATTTTTAATATATATATACAGTGGGGGAAGAAAGTATTTAGTCAGCCACCAATTGTGCAAGTTCTCCCACGTAAAAAGATGAGAGAGGCCTGTAATTTTCATCATAGGTACACGTCAACTATGACAGACAAAATCAGAAAAAAAAATCATGAAAATCACATTGTAGGATTTTTTATGAATTTATTTGCAAATTATGGTGGAAAATAAGTATTTGGTCAATAACAAAAGTTTCTCAAAACATTGTTATATACCCTTTGTTGGCAATGACACAGGTCAAACGTTTTCTGTAAGTCTTCACAAGGTTTTCACACACTGTTGCTGGTATTCTGGCCCATTCCTCCATGCAGATCTCCTCTAGAGCAGTGATGTTTTGGGGCTGTCGCTGGGCAACACGGACTTTCAACTCCCTCCAAAGATTTTCTATGGGGTTGAGATCTGGAGACTGGCTAGGCCACTCCAGGACCTTGAAATGCTTCTTACGAAGCCACTCCTTCGTTGCCCGGGCGGTGTGTTTGGGATCATTGTCATGCTGAAAGACCCAGCCACGTTTTATCTTCAATGCCCTTGCTGATGGAAGGAGGTTTTCACTCAAAATCTCACGATACATGGCCCCATTCATTCTTTCCTTTACACGGATCAGTCGTCCTGGTCCCTTTGCAGAAAAACAGCCCCAAAGCATGATGTTTCCACCCCCATGCTTCACAGTAGGTATGGTGTTCTTTGGATGCAACTCAGCATTCTTTGTCCTCCAAACACGACGAGTTGAGTTTTTACCAAAAAGTTCTATTTTGGTTTCATCTGACCATATGACATTCTCCCAATCCTCTTCTGGATCATCCAAATGCACTCTAGCAAACTTCAGATGGGCCTGGACATGTACTGGCTTAAGCAGGGGGACACGTCTGGCACTGCAGGATTTGAGTCCCTGGCGGCGTAGTGTGTTACTGATGGTAGGCTTTGTTACTTTGGTCCCAGCTCTCTGCAGGTCATTCACTAGGTCCCCCCGTGTGGTTCTGGGATTTTTACTCACCGTTCTTGTGATCATTTTGACCCCACGGGGTGAGAACTGCGTGGAGCCCCAGATCGAGGGAGATTATCAGTGGTCTTGTATGTCTTCCATTTCCTAATAATTGCTCCCACAGTTGATTTCTTCAAACCAAGCTGCTTACCTATTGCAGATTCAGTCTTCCCAGCCTGGTGCAGGTCTACAATTTTGTTTCTGGTGTCCTTTGACAGCTCTTTGGTCTTGGCCATAGTGGAGTTTGGAGTGTGACTGTTTGAGGTTGTGGACAGGTGTCTTTTATACTGATAACAAGTTCAAACAGGTGCCATTAATACAGGTAACGAGTGGAGGACAGAGGAGCCTCTTAAAGAAGAAGTTACAGGTCTGTGAGAGCCAGAAATCTTGCTTGTTTGTAGGTGACCAAATACTTATTTTCCACCATAATTTGCAAATAAATTCATGAAAAATCCTACAATGTGATTTTCTGGATTTTTTTCCTAAATTTGTCTGTCATAGTTGACGTGTACCTTTGATGAAAATTACAGTCCTCTCTCATCTTTTTAAGTGGGAGAACTTGCACAATTGGTGGCTGACTAAATACTTTTTTTCCCCACTGTATGTTCTCTTTTGTGTTTGCTGTGCCTGAAGACACCCTCCAAGTTGACCATGCCTGAGCTGGAGCAGTACCATACCCCGAGCAAGAAGCAGCTCATCCTCAGGCGCCGCATGGTGGTCGCCGTCAGCCCCCTGCTAGTCTCACCCATCAAATTGAAGAGCAAGTCGCCCCTCACCTCCCCCATTGTCACGATGCAAGGTATGCAGCAGCTGAATTCAAATGAAGACCGACTCAAAAAAGCCATTGCCTCAAGGAGGAGGAAGCTGGATGAGAAGGTTCACAAGGAAAGAGGGGAGCCCTCTGTCAGCCAGAAGGAAGGGGAGCCGACCCACTTCAAGACTCAACAAGGGGAGGAAGGAAACAGCAGCACCTCTTACCAAGACTCTTAAAGACTCTCACATTTACACTGTTCTGATTTTGTGTTGTGTGGTTTTCTATTTTAGTGTGCTTGTTCAGATCATAAAATGTGTGTAATTTATTCAAACTGTCTAATCTATTTTCCATGTTGGTGTGATTCTTTATAATGTTCCAAGGTTTGCTCAGTTTAATAAAACATGTTTTTGAGTAATTTATTATGTTGTGCTTTTTTTAAGGTTTGGATTTGGTCTGTGTCACTTATATTACAAGTGTTGAACCTGCACTGTCTTGTCTTATTTTTTTTTAACCAACATTCACAGACAATAATCTTAATCCATTGTGTCTGTGAATGTTGGTAAAAACAATAATCTTAATTAATTTCTCTCTGTTATTTATCAGAGTGTAATTACTTAGGAAATAGTCCATTTCAAAACCTTCTCAGAGTGTGAACACAATGCAGCTGCCAACTAGGTTTATTGTTGGTTTGACTTTTCAGAGGTTTATGTCCTGAAATAATGGTGTTTTTTCAACTTGGTAGCTTCATTTAGCACCTATATCCACTCTATTCTTTTGTGTTCCTTAACTTAG
>NW_025535365.1:0-12500 GCF_020615455.1 Coregonus clupeaformis | reverse complement strand
CAAAAACAGGAGAATTAAGCAAGCTTTATACAGGGTCAGTTCCAGTACTATATTTCCAATGTCATACTAAAGTATATACTATATATATATATATATATATATATATATATATATATATATATATATATATATATATATATATATATATATATATATATATATATATATATATATATATATATATATATATATATATATATATACAGTGGGGGGAAAAAAGTATTTAGTCAGCCACCAATTGTGCAAGTTCTCCCACTTAAAAAGATGAGAGAGGCCTGTAATTTTCATCATAGGTACACGTCAACTATGACAGACAAAATGAAGAAAAAAAATCCCGAAAATCACATTGTAGGATTTTTTATGAATTTATTTGCAAATTATGGTGGAAAATAAGTATTTGGTCAATAACAAAAAGTTTCTCAATACTTTGTTATATAACCTTTGTTGGCAATGACACAGGTCAAACGTTTTCTGTAAGTCTTCACAAGGTTTTCACACACTGTTGCTGGTATTTTGGCCCATTCCTCCATGCAGATCTCCTCTAGAGCAGTGATGTTTTGGGGCTGTCGCTGGGCAACACGGACTTTCAACTCCCTCCAAAGATTTTCTATGGGGTTGAGATCTGGAGACTGGCTAGGCCACTCCAGGACCTTGAAATGCTTCTTACGAAGCCACTCCTTCGTTGCCCGGGCGTTGTGTTTGGGATCATTGTCATGCTGAAAGACCCAGCCACGTTTCATCTTCAATGCCCTTGCTGATGGAAGGAGTTTTTCACTCAAAATCTCACGATACATGGCCCCATTCATTCTTTCCTTTACACGGATCAGTCATCCTGGTCCCTTTGCAGAAAAAACAGCCCCAAAGCATGATGTTTCCACTCCCATGCTTCACAGTAGGTATGGTGTTCTTTGGATGCAACTCAGCATTCTTTGTCCTCCAAACACGACGAGTTGAGTTTTTACCCAAAAGTTATATTTTGGTTTCATCTGACCATATGACATTCTCCCAATCCTCTTCTGGATCATCCAAATGCACTCTAGCAAACTTCAGACGGGCCTGGACATGTACTGGCTTAAGCAGGGGGGACATGTCTGGCACTGCAGGATTTGAGTCCCTGGCGGCATAGTGTGTTACTGATGGTAGGCTTTGTTACTTTGGTCCCAGCTCTCTGCAGGTCATTCACTAGGTCCCCCCCGTGTGGTTATGGGATTTTGCTCACCGTTCTTGTGATCATTTTGACCCCACGGGGTGAGATCTTGCGTGTAGCCCCAGATCGAGGGAGATTATCAGTGGTCTTGTATGTCTTCCATTTCCTAATAATTGCTCCCACAGTTGATTTCTTCAAACATAGCTGCTTACCTATTGCAGATTCAGTCTTCCCAGCCTGGTGCAGGTCTACAATTTTGTTTCTGGTGTCCTTTGACAGCTCTTTGGTCTTGGCCATAGTGGAGTTTGGAGTGTGACTGTTTGAGGTTGTGGACAGGTGTCTTTTATACTGATAACAAGTTCAAACAGGTGCCATTAATACAGGTAACGAGTGGAGGACAGAGGAGCCTCTTATAGAAGAAGTTACAGGTCTGTGAGAGCCATAAATCTTGCTTGTTTGTAGGTGACCAAATACTTATTTTCCACCATAATTTGCAAATAAATTCATAAAAAATCCTACAATGTGATTTTCTGGATTTTTTTTCCTCAATTTGTCTGTCATAGTTGACGTGTACCTATGATGAAATTTACAGGCCTCTCTCATCTTTTTAAGTGGGAGAACTTGCACAATTGGTGGCTGACTAAATACTTTTTCCCCCACTGTATATACTATAAGGATACTGGAGTGATGGAGGTAGATACACTACATGACATCTGCTCTGTCCAACATCTCGTTCCAAAATCATGGGCATTAATATGAAGTTGGTCCCCCACTGATGTTGGCCGTAAGGGTCTTCCCCAAACTGTTTCCACAAAGTTGGAGGCACAGAATCATCTAGAATGTCGTTGTATGCTGTAGAGTTAAGATTTCCCTTCACTGGAACTAAGGGGCCTAGCACGAACCATGAAAAACATCCCCAGACCATTATTCCTCCTCCACCAAACTTTACAGTTGACACTATGCATTCGGGCAGGTAGCATTCTCCTGGCATTCGCCAAACAAGATTTGTCCGTAGGACTGCCAGATGGTGAAGCGTGATTCATCACTCCAGAGAACGCGTTTCCATTGTTCCAGAGTCCAACGGTGGCGAGCTTTACACCATTCCAGCCGACGCTTGGCATTGAACATGGTGATCTTAGTCTTGTGTGCAGCTGCTTGGCAATGGAAACCCATTTCATGAATCTCTCAATGAACAGTTATTGGGCTGATGTTGCTTCCAGAAGCAGTTTGGAACTCGGTAGTGAGTGTTGCAACCGAGAACAGACAAGTTTTACGCGCTTCAGCACTTGGCGGTCCCATTCTGTGAGCTTGTGTGGCCTACCACTTCACGGCTGAGCCGTTGCTGCTCCTAGAAGTTTCCACTTCACAATAACAGCACTGACAGTTGACCGGGGCAGCTCTAGCAGGGTAGAAATTTGACGAACTAACTTGTTAGAAAGGTGGCATCCTATGATCGGTGAGCCGATCCTGTAGGTTCATGCTCTACAACATTCGGAGAGTACGACCCTGCCTTACACAGGAAGCGGCACAGTCCTAATCCAGGCACTTGTCATCTCCCGTCTAGATTACTGCAACTCGTTGTTGGCTGGGCTCCCTGCCTGTGCCATTAAACCCCTACAACTCATCCAGAACGCTGCAGCCCGTCTGGTGTTCGACCTTCCCAAATTCTCTCACGTCACCCCGCTCCTCCGCACACTCCACTGGCTTCCAGTTGAAACTCGCATCTGCTACAAGACCATGGTGCTTGCCTACGGAGCTGTGAGGGGAACGGCACCTCCGTACCTTCAGGCTCTCATCAGTCCCTACACCCAAACGAGGGCATTGCGTTCATCCACCTCTGGCCTGCTGGCCCCCCTACATCTGCGGAAGCACAGTTCCCGCTCAGCCCAGTCAAAACTGTTCGCTGCTCTGGCACCCCAATGGTGGAACAAGCTCCCTCACGATGCCAGGACCGTGAGTCACTCACCACCTTCCGGAGACACTTGAAACCCCACCTCTTTAAGGAATACCTGGGATAGGATAAAGTAATCCTTCTACCCCCTTACACCACCCCCACAACATAAAAAAAATATATATATATATATATATTGTAAAGTGGTTAACCCACTGGCTATAAGGTGAATGCACCAATTTGTAAGTCGCTCTGGATAAGAGCGTCTGCTAAATGACGTAAATGTAAATGTAAGTTGTGTTCATTAATTGGTGTGTTTATTAAGTAGTGTGTTTTGTGGAAATATGTAGCTCTTCACTTCTCTCTCTTTTCTTGACCCCTCCTGTGATTGGCTTTTGAACTTGTATCATGCCCCTTTTGTCACCTAGTGTCTGTGTGTATTCAAGTAGCTTTCTCACATGTAAATGAGTATGTCATTCACTCAGAGTTTAACAATCTGAGAGAAAAATACACTCTGAAGATTCCTCATAGTGAGGAACTTTGACAAACATCTTGTGGGTACACCTTTAAAATGTTTTTATAATTCTCTTTTCAAAATTCAGCTTGTGCAGAGTGGCCTGTCAGATTATTGTGTGACTCTTGGGAGACTGTGTGCAGCTTTGGGGAGAGTCAGAGCAAGGTGTATGTAGGGGTGGGGGTCTGCTCTAGCTGTCATGTTGGGGAAATGTTTTTAAAACAATGCATGGTGAGACTTTTTATATTTTCCCCTCACAGATGAGCTCAACAATGTTGTGTTGCCCCATTTGTCAGCAAAGTTATGCTGTCCTTCGTTCTCACTTAAGGATTGTCCACAAAGTGATGAACACGATGGAAAGAGCCTTCCTTTAGGCCTTAGTGAGAGGCAAAATAGGAGTACAGAACACACACTGTCCCATTTGCAAAATAAAATATGCACGGCTGTTGCGTCACATGATGACAGTACACAGGCAAGATGTAAGTCCTAGCTTTGATACATTTTTAAGTCCTATTTGTGTTTGTTCAACTGCTTAACCAGAATCAAACCCTCATACATTTCTTGTTTTTTCTGTTTTTTTTCAGCATTCAGAAGCCACAACGCAGCTTGACATCCTGAGAAGAGAACTAGCCCTGTCTAAATTAAGGGCTCTTCGATTAAAAAACCCTCAGCCTCCAATGGTGACCGAATGGGACATTGTACGACTGCTGGAATCTCCCATTGGGCCAGACTGGAGTGTAGCTGGTTGGGATGTACAGGATGGGTATACCCAGGCAACACAAGCAGAACTGTCTGTCGCAGAAGAAGAGTTTTTATCTTTTTTTGCATGAGAATGTTGATCAAATAATTATTCCTTTGTGTAAATCTGTCTAGATTGTCAACGCAAGTGTCATCATTTCTTCCTATACTGAAAATTGTTTTTGAAGTTTTATTAAAGATGTTATTGTTATAAAAGATACTTGTTCAATTGAATTGTTATTTGTCAATACCACAAGGGTTTGGGTTAGGGTAAAGCAGTGTTAGGGCGGCAGGTAGCTTAGTGGTTAAGAGCGTTGTGCCAGTAACCGAAAGGTTGCTGGTTCTAATCCCTGAGCCAACTAGGTGAAAAATCTGTCGATGTGCCCTTGAGCAAGGCACTTAACCCTAATTGCTTGTGTAAGTCGCTCTGGATAAGAGTGTCTACTAAAATGTTAATGTGTTATTGCATTCTTATTTTTAAATGAACCAAACTAAGTTAAGGAACACAAAAGAATAGAGTGGATATAGGTGCTAAATGAAGCTACCAAGTTGAAAAAACACCATTATTTCAGGACATAAACCTCTGAAAAGTCAAACCAACAACAAACCTAGTTGGCAGCTGCATTGTGTTCACACTCTGAAAAGGTTTTGAAATGGACTATTTCCTAAGTAATTTCACTCTGATAAATAACAGAGAGAAATTAATTAAGATTATTGTTTTTACCAACATTCACAGACACAATGGATTAAGATTATTGTCTGTGAATGTTGGTTAAAAAAAATAAAGACAAGACAGTGCAGGTTCAACACTTGCAATATAAGTGACACAGACCAAATACAAACCTTAAAAAAAGCACAACACAATAAATTACTCAAAAACATTTTTTATAAAACAGAGCAAACCTTGGAACATTATAAAGAATCCCACCAACATGGAAAATAGATTAGACAGTTTGAATAAATTACACCCATTTTATGATCTGAACAAGCACACTAAATAGAAAACCACACAACACAAAATCAGAACAGTGTAAATGTGAGAGTCTTTAAGAGTCTTGGTAAGAGGTGCTGCTGTTTCCTTTCTCCCCTTGTTGAGTCTTGAAGTGGGTCGGCTCCCCTTCCTTCTGGCTGACAGAGGGCTCCCCTCTTTCCTTGTGCACCTTCTCATCCAGCTTCCTCCTCCTTGAGGCAATGGCTTTTTGAGTCGGTCTTCATTTGAATTCAGCTGCTGCATACCTTGTATCCAGTGGCGGCTCCTGAAAAAATTCTCAGGAGGGGCAATTTTTTCTGATGATTTAGGTGACCTACCACACATTTTAAAAAGATATGTCCAGCAACAACATGAAGACAGGGCAGCATATAAGTCAATACCAGAAGCATTTATTGACTGATCTGGGGCAGATGGATTCCAGTTTCTGTGACAGATTATAAATAATCTCTGATGCCTTTGTTATATTAGCTTTTGGTTGAATGTACTGTCGTAGTAAATATATAATGTTATAGCTTGGTCTGACTAAAATCTTGTGCATGACCCATTTTGTGTTGGGCGTTTGTTTTCAATCAATGCTGTTCCTATCCTATAACAATGGACAAAAGAGTCCTATCTTGTCAGCCTTGTCAGCAGGTGTGCCAAGGACAACACCCACGCCATAGGTCTCTCAGTTCTTCCAACTCACGAGTTCTTGCTCTGAGGACACACACACACACACACACACACATCATCACTGATAACACACACACACACACACACACATCATCACTGTTAAACACACACACACACACACATCATCACTGTTAAACACACACACACACACACACACACACACAAATCCCCCTCTCTTTAGGCTGAACATTTGAAGACAGAGAACCCGACTCAGAGCCAATGCAACAGTGGAGGGACCTCGCCCAACTCATCAGGACCAATCAGAAGATCAGAACTACTAGATTCAACCTACATCATTTATTGTATAAAATGTCAGCACACAATGTTTTTGGGGCTCTCTTCAGATAGCTCCCTAAGAGTTTGACGAACGAGTCCGTGCACGCGATTCCAGATATCTTTACCTCTGAATAAACTGCCTTTATTATACCATATCCACCCTGTCCAAAGTCTCTACTTGGTCTCAGTTCTCCAGTAAACTTGTGATTATCAACAGTACACAACGGTAACAAACAATTGGGGGAACTCACGGGGCAGATAGTAAGGTCACAGTGACACAGAAAGCAGTTCAATGTCGGGGCTCGGGGGTACAGAGTCGGCTCTCTTACCAGGATCGATTTTCCCTGTGACTGTCAGATCGAGGTCCGCTCCGACCAGGAGTGAAGCCGGCCGGCTCCACTTCTCTGTCGGGACTCTGTCATCCAGCCAAGTCTCCCAGCTGTATTGGATTCCGCTGCCAGCAACGTTTTCATTATTTAGTCCGTTCGTAGCGGGTATGTACACGATCAACAAGATCAGTCCAAAACCCACCACTCGAAATCCATGGTTGGCAGAATGTTTGTAAACTACAGTGGGGCAAAAAAGTATTTAGTCAGCCACCAATTGTGCAAGTTCTCCCACTTAAAAAGATGAGAGAGGCCTGTAATTTTCATCATAGGTACACGTCAACTATGACAGGCAAATTGAGAAAAAAAAATCCAGAAAATCCCATTGTAGGATTTTTAATGAATTTATTTGCAAATTATGGTGGAAAATAAGTATTTGGTCACCTACAAACAAGCAAGATTTCTGGCTCTCACAGACCTGTAACTTCTTCTTTAAGAGGCTCCTCTGTCCTCCACTCGTTACCTGTATTAATGGCACCTGTTTGAACTTGTTATCAGTATAAAAGACACCTGTCCACAACCTCAAACAGTCACACTCCAAACTTCACAATGGCCAAGACCAAAGAGCTGTCAAAGGACACCAAAAACAAAATTGTAGACCTGCACCAGGCTGGGAAGACTGAATCTGCAATAGGTAAGCAGCTTGGTTTGAAGAAATCAACTGTGGGAGCAATTATTAGGAAATGGAAGACATACAAGACCACTGATAATCTCCCTCGATCTGGGGCTCCATGCAAGATCTCACCCCGTGGGGTCAAAATGATCACAAGAACGGTGAGCAAAAAATCCCAGAACCACATTGGGGGGACCTAGTGAATGACCTGCTGAGAGCTGGGGACCAAAGTAACAAAGCCAACCATCAGTAACACACTACGCCGCCAGGGACTCAAATCCTGCAGTGCGAGACGTGTCCCCCCTGCTTAAGCCAGTACATGTCCAGGCCCGTCTGAAGTGCATTTGGATGATCCAGAAGAGGATTGGGAGAATGTCATATGGTCAGATGAAACCAAAATATAACTTTTGGTAAAAACTCAACTCGTCATGTTTGGAGGACAAAGAATGCTGAGTTGCATCCAAAGAACACCATACCTACTGTGAAGCATGGGGTTGGAAACATCATGCTTTGGGGCTGTTTTTTCTGCAAAGGGACCAGGACGACTGATCCGTGTAAAGGAAAGAATGAATGGGGCCATGTATCGTGAGATTTTGAGTGAAAACCTCCTTCCATCAGCAAGGGCATTGAAGATGAAACGTTGGCTGGGTCTTTCAGCATGACAATGATCCCAAACACACCGCCCGGGCAACGAAGGAGTGGCTTCGTAAGAAGCATTTCAAGGTCCTGGAGTGGCCTAGCCAGTCTCCAGATCTCAACCCCATAGAATATATTTGGAGGGAGTTGAAAGTCTGTGTTGCCCAGCGACAGCCAAAAAACATCACTGCTCTAGAGGAGATCTGCATGGAGGAATGGGCCAAAATACCAGCAACAGTGTGTGAAAACCTTGTGAAGACTTACAGAAAACGTTTGACCTGTGTCATTGCCAACAAAGGGTATATAACAAAGTATTGAGAAACTTTTGTTATTGACCAAATACTTATTTTCCACCATCATATGCCAATAAATTCATTAAAAAATCCTACAATGTGATTTTCTGGATTTTTTTTCTAATTTTGTCTGTCATAGTTGACGTGTACCTATGATGAAAATTACAGGCCTCTCTCATCTTTTTAAGTGGGAGAACTTGCACAATTGGTGGCTGACTAAATACTTTTTTCCCCCACTGTAAGTGTACAAATTAAAAACATAAAATAACGCCACTAAGTGTACAAATTAAAACATAAAATAACGCCACACTGCAGGTCGCAAAGAGACGCTGCTAGCCGCTATTTGCTTAGTTACGTTCATGGTTACGTCCGTATGACGAAGCGCGTAAGTGCAAGCCCACAGACACCCATAGAGAATGTATTGAAAGCTTTGAAATTTGAAAAAATAGATTTTACATGACAGGCTATGAGAGACTTCTGGGCGATTTTCAACCTGACTGAAATCGCCCAAAAACGGGCGGGGCCATTTGAAGCACGACTTTAGCCTGATTTGACATTTAGTGGCAGTCAGATCAGATTACAACACTGATAACTACTGTTGCCGTGATATAATTGATTAGAAAAAAATCCCTTCCTTTTCCCCGTTTGGCAGTGCGTCGCCCATATCGCCCTATTGAACAGGCCGTCCCTGCTTGTATCGTGACAATGGGGGAGGTGAGGGGCGACTTGCTCTTCAATTTGATGGGTGAGACTAGCAGGGGGCTGGACGGCGACCACCATGAGGCGCCTGAGGATGAGCTGCTTCTTGCTCGGGGTATGGTACTGCTCCAGCTCAGGCATGGTCAACTTGGAGGGTGTCTTCAGGCACAGCAAACACAAAAGAGAACATATATATATTAAAACATGCACGTTTGACTGTTACATGGTGTACAAGCACATTTGGTAATCTAATGTGTGGTGTCGGAATAGCTGATCTTACCACAGGTTGTCTGGCCGTCCGTTCCTCATCCTCGACCTCTTCCTCCTCCGGAGTCCCTGGAGGACGGGCCAGACTCCTGGTACATCACCTTGGTCTCTTCGGGGTGGTGCTCCCCTCGGAGAGGGAGTCCTCCTCTCTTGCCTTCCGCTTTCTTTTTGAAGAGGTGGAGGCCTGGTTCTCGGTGGTGACAGAGGTATCTTCTCCCTTTAATGCTGCCTCGAAGAGTGCCCTGGTTTCACTGGCTTGGGACGGATTTAAATTGATGGCATAAAATGTATCTGCCGTCTGGATGTCGTGGCACATGAAGTTGGCCACCCTTTCCCTGTCAGCCTTCGGGAGCATGTTTTTGACCTGTAAGACACAAGCAAAAAAGACACACACACACACACACACACACACACACAGACACAAATAAATAAAAATATTTGATATTATTTCAGACAACAGTGGAATAGGATCTTACAATACTTCTATTCATATCTAATCTGACTTACATGAGTGACAATGGAGGTCCGCAGGTCAGTGAAGGTAGGAGTTTCAGGCAGACCCATCTCCTTCCACACCTCCCTCAGGTAGGCAGGCAGGTTCTTGAGCTGAGTGCTTGTAGAATTAAAAAAAAAGTGCTGGGACTTCTTTCCCCCTGGGAGGCAGTGCTTGAATTTGAGGAAGTCTGAAAACCAAGTGTACTCATCCTTTGTCAGCGACATCTGGACCATGCCATGGTCTCTATTTGTTTTGTGTTCCTCTACCTATTAGAAATTGAACAGAAAAAAACACACAAATGAAGCAAAGGCGACTGCAATTGTTTCCAAAAACAACCAACCAACCAAACAAACAAATAAACACATTCAGGTGTACGTTTATAGACTTACACTGATCAGATACATCCCAGACTGGTCACATTTAGCCTCCTCCACCTCCTCCACCAACATGTTCTTATCCAGGCCCGGTCTATGGCCGTCTATGGAGGTAAAGTAGGCCCACAGGTCTCCATAAAACTGGTACTGATTTTTCTGTGTCCTTGTTTCTTCCAAGGTTTCTGTGGGGACATGAAAATAATAACAGGCATCTTTACACTGCACTCTATACATGTCCGACGTTTATAAGTGTGTAATAACAGTGACATCACAGATTTAGAAAGACGTACTCAGCACTTCCTGGGATCTTGGCCTTGGCAAAGAGACTGGCACTCCAGCAGGGTCTTTCTGGAAACCACCTTGGCTTCCTTGCTGTCTTTCACCTTTACAAACACACACACACACACACACACAAACACACACACACACACACACACACACACACACACACACACACACACACACACACACACACACACACACACACACACACACACACACACACACACACAAATCATACAATCAATACTGCATTGTTAATGAACGCTGATGAGACTAAAAGAAAGAACTCTGCTTACCCCCTTATTTTGTCATGGTTAATCAGGAAAATGAGATTGGATTGGTAGGTCTCATCCTTCGCCATGTAGTTCAAAAAATTGCATCACCCCCTTTTGATCTTTCCGGCACAATTTTCCCTTAGGTTATAATTTGGATTGGGGCCCTCACAGGTCTTCCTGAATCCCTCAAGAAACACACCTGTCAAAGAAACATAACATTTTAGACAAGAATTACAATCTCATGAGGCAACATGAATCAGTCAGGCTGTTAAAAAAAAAAAAAAAAAGAATGTTTCAAACACTTGCCACTATTTAAAGAAACAGTACTTACTGTTGGCAGAGCCCGGGAAGATAAGTTTGCTGCCAGATCCGGACGCTGTAGCCTCCTCTGTCTGGTCCCCTGAACCTGTCACTTGGTCCAGCTGCAGCTCCTCTTGGGCTGTGTCTGCCTCGGCCTGAAAGCTGAGGGACCTCTTTGCCGACCTCTCCTTTGCCGGACTCACCCTGAGAATTCCTCATCTGCCTTTTCAGTAGCTGGTACCTCTTCCTCACTCTATGCAGCTCAGAGATCAGCTTCAGGTTGTCCTCTCTAATGGATTGGATGGTCTCACTTTTCTTGGTCAGGGCCTCATCCCTCTCTTTCACAGCTTTCTGCAGCCTCAAAAGTGGTGCTTGGCAGTGGCAGTAATCATATGTGCAGCCCTCTTCCTCCTCTTCCTCTGCAAAAGTATCTAAAAGTTATCCTCCTCTTCTTCTTGCCTCGCAGTCTCCACAATATCAAAATCGGTGGCCACTGGGATGGCAGGGATCGACGCCCTCAATGCCGCCAGCCTCTCCATTGTCAGACGTCTCTTCACCTCCTCTAAAGCCCGTCTCCTCTGTGCTCTGTTGAGCTCTGTATGGGAGTCCATATGCCGGTCCAGCCTGCTGACATGGGTGGAGCATCCTGTCACTGGACACCGCTCCTGCCTGATATTGACACGGCCCCACTGCCAATTACAAAGGAGAATCCTCTCCTCAGTGTTCCGAACGTTGTGACTTGCCTAAGGTGCTGACTGAAGCCAACCACAACCTTAAAGCAAAGTGGACATGAACGAAATAGAGAACGCACTGGAGCCATCTATATTATTGAAAAGTGAAATAACAGTAAATAAAAACCTTTACACAATCACTTCAGCTATCCAGGAAGTACAATGCTCCAGGCTGCTTAGTTGCTGCTTATAAACACATCTGAGACCACTCCCTCCACCCCTCCTCTGCCTGTCAGCCTCTAGTCAAACACATTCTATTTCCACAACAAACTCCTCCCACTTAACACACCTCCAACTCCTCCCCCTTGCTGTCAGCCTCTAGTCAAATACATTCTATTTCCACAACACACTCCTCCCACTAAAACACACCTCCAACTCCTCCCTTGCTGTCAGCTCACAGTCAAATTCAGTCTTTTACCATTAAATCAATTCATCATTCAGTCAATTCCATACCTGTTACAAAAAATGTACACTATGGCTTTAAGTAATAAAGTCCACTACTGGGATACTCTACTGTACAAATACATTTCAAATGTTCTGTCCTTTGACTGTTTTTGATGAATTTATCAATGGGATGGCTGACTTGACTGCTTTCCCATGGCAATTAGTTACAATGGAATTTGACATAAGATTTATTGTTAAAATTTCCCGTTTAAGATATGAAGGGGACCATGTACTGTATTCATATTGATATCTGTAGAGCTACAGGTGACCCTGAACATGTGGCAAACGGAATTTCTGCCTAATTGAATAAACAGGAGCAGAGTTAGAGCATAACCTTTAAACCAATGTTGTCAAAGGGCAACAACTCGGATGGGTTAAACTGAATGAACCCACACGAAGCTAGAATAACTCTGTGGCTTGTCCACCCCAACCTCCCCCAGATTACAATGGCCTGACAACACCTGAGACATTTTTT
>NW_025535364.1:42500-102363 GCF_020615455.1 Coregonus clupeaformis | reverse complement strand
GTGTCACGCCCTGGCTCTGGGGGACTATAGTTATGTGGCAGCCAGGGTGTGTAATTCCAGTTTGATTTTCTATGTTAAGATGAGTGACTCCGCAATCAGAGGCAACGAAAGTGTCAAGGCTGGGTGTCTCTGATTGGGTTAGCCATATTTAACTGTGCTGTCTTTCACTTTGTGTTTGTGGTTTCTTGTTCATTTCGGGGTTGTGCTAGACCACGCTATTGCCTTATTGTTTTGACTGTGTGATCAGTAATAAAAGATATGTTACTTCACGCGCAGCCTTGGTCCTCATCTCTAACCAACGATCGTGACAGAAGAAACCACCAGAACAGGAGAAGCGGCAGAAGAAGAGAGAGAGGAAGGACTTGGGAGCAAGATGAGTAGGAGTCCCGACTGGGCCAAGCCAAGAGAAGAGGAGAGAGGTTGGAGCTTGGAGCAGCGGGGTGAAGAGTCTGGCGAAGAATGATGGAGATGCCTGCCCCACGGGGAGAGAGAGACCCCGAGAAAAATTTTAGGGGGCCTTCGACCTGGGCAGCGGAGGCCGCAGGAGCGGTTCCAGCGGGGTTGCAGAGGAGGCCGCGGTTACGGGGGGCCACTGGGTAGAAGAGGGATGGAGGGTGTAGAGGACGGCGAGAGGTACTGGCGTGTGTTGCCAGTCCGGTCCGCCGCTCCTCCGTGACGTGGTGTGTGTCCAGCACGTCCGGCTTCGTTCTGCTCCTCACAAACCCCACGGTGCGCGCCGACAGCCCAGCGCCGCCCTGCTCCCGCTTCCCGCACCAACCGGGTGCGCAGAGCCAAGCCCAGTCCGGCCCATCCAAGCTTCCTCTAGCCAGTGGTGGAGCGCCGCCAGTCCGGCACGCCCGGCCCCCAGGTATGTCCAGCCTCTCCGCCGCCTGCCGCACCATCTTGGTGCGCGTCCGCAGCCCAGTCCGCCCATCCAGCTTCCCGCACAAGCGGTGGTGTGTCGAGTCCCCCGTGCCTGTCTCCGCACCAGTCTAGCGCCAAGCCCTGTCCGGCCCGCTTCTGTCTCCGCACTGCGCAAGCTGGTGCGCTGCCGCCAGCCCAGTCCGGCCCATCCGAGCTTCCCGCACTAAGCCAGTGGTGTGCAAGCCGCCAGTCCGCACGCCCGCGCTCGCCTCCGCGACCAGGCCCGTGGTGCGCTTCGCCAGCCCTGTCCGGCGCCGTTTGCTCTCCGCACCAGCCGTGGTGCGCGGCCGCCACCCGGTCCGGCCGCCAGCTCCCCCGCACCAGGTCAGTGGTGCGCGCCGCCAGCCCGGTCCGCTCGATTCCTGCTCCCCGCACTGCAGGAGGGTGCGCTCGCCAGCGCCGGTCCGCCCGCCCCTCCTCCACGCCTCACGCCAGGGGGTGGTGCGCGCAGCCCAGCACAACCCTGCCTCGGCGCATGTCCGGGAGCCGGATCTGGCGAGGCGGGGAGTGCCCACCCGGTCCCTCCCTGTTGTAGGAGATTGCGCGGGGATCCGCGCATTTTGGGGTAGTCACGCCCTGGCTCTGGGGGACTATGTTATGTTGAGCTAGGTGTGTAATTCTATGTTTGATTTTCTATGTTGGTTGAGTGACTCCCAAAGAGGCAACGAGTGGGTGTTCTGATTGGAATCTAACTGTCTTCTTTCACTTTGTGTTTGTGGTTTCTTGTTTATTTCGGGTTTGTGTTAAACTGTAGACGCTCACGTTATCGCTATTATTGTTTTGATCGTGTGATCAGTAAATAAAAAGATATGTTCACCTTTCAACGCTGCGCCTTTGGTCCTCATCTCTAACCAACGAGTGACATAAGGTAAGTGTTTACGGTGTGGCTGCTAATCACAGCTGATGACCAGGAGCTTTAGGTAAGTGTTTACTGCCGAGGCTGTTAATGATAGCTGATGACCAGGAGTGCTTTTAGGGTAAGTGTTTACTGCTGTGGCTAGCTAATTACAGTTGATGACCAGGAGTTTAAGGTAAGTGTTTACTGCTGTGGTTGTTAGTGACAGTTGATGACCAGGAGCTTTTAAGGTATGTGTTTACTGCTGTGGCTGGTGCTGTGTCTGTTTTTGTTTTGATGTTAAAGAACAAAATTGTCATTTGCAAACAATACTGACAGAATCCTGATTGGGTCAAATGTCGGATTTGTGTTCAGCATGAACACTATTTTCTATAGTCCAAATGGCACCCTATTTTCTATATATGTACCTGTTAACCAGGGCCCATAGGACTCTGGTCAAAAGAAGTGTGGGCACTATGTAGGGAATAGTGTGCCATTTGGGACGCATCCTATTTCCAATTCTTTCTATCAATGCCTTGTCCCCTGTCCAGTATGGGTATTGCAATTAACTGGGCGTATTCATTATTATTTTAAGTACGATAATTGTATAGCTGTCCTCAGCTGTGTTCTTCTCTGTGATTTACATGTATCCACTGGCTGCTGCTCTGTATGGTGATAACTGCTTTTAATGTTTAGTTAATGAGGCTTATTTCATTTAGCTGCCATAAATACTGTTAAGGGTCTTGGTCGTAGCCTTGTTGAAGTCCGAGAGTGTGTCTCAAATGGCAACCTGTTCTTTAATACGCACTTCTATTGCCCAGAGGGTCATTCCACCTCAAAAAGCACAAGAAAGGAGGTTTCAACACCCACCGCTCAGATTGTTCTGAAATTGTTTCTGTTGTTAGAAAAAGACAGAATTAGTATTCCGCAACATTATTTTTGTAGAGATATCATTTAATCTCTGAGAAATTAAGCTAATTCATTGCATCCAAATTGACATTTTCATTTAATGGTTTCATACAATATTCAATAAATATAGTACCTAATATTGATTTGGACCAAACTTTTTTCGAACAATGAGTAAGGCATGAGGAATCAATGGTCGAAAGCCACCCACGACCTGCCCACACCAATCCCACCGCAACATATACAGCATTCCTAAGATCATAGTAATGTGCAGTCCATGGTCCACTGCTTCACTGGGTAGAATAGAACACTGAACATTCCAGTCCATGCGTGGGTCCACTGCTTTACTGTAGAATAGTACACTGAACATTCCAGTCCATGGTCCACTGCTTTACTGTAGAATAGAACACTGAACATTTCAAAATACATAGTGGCCATCTATCTTTGTGGTAAAAAAAAAGAAGCCCTGACGAAGTTCAAGAGGCCGACATGTAAGCTTTAATTAAAAAGTTATATGAGCAAGATAAATGTGTGGGTTTCTTTTTCTTTGAAGTAATCACATTATTCCCACGCACCTGCAACCAGATAACTCAGATGTGCGAGTGCCTTTTAGAATGATGAAAATATTTAATATCTCTTCGATGGCTTTTCCTAACCTATAGCTTTAACAACAGCATATAGCTCCATGTTTTACCAACGCTATGCCCCATGTCTTTAACAACAGCATATAGCTCCATGTCTTTAATAACAGCATATAGCCCCATGTCTTATAACAACAGCATATAGCTACCATGTTTTAACAACAGCATATAGCTCCATGTCTTTAACAACAACATATAGCGCCTGTCTTTAACAACAGCATATACTCCATGTTTAACAACAGCATATAGCTCCATGTCTTTAACAACAGCATATAGCTCCACAAGTGTCTTTAACAACAGCATATAGCTCCATAACAACAGCATATAGCTCCATGTTTTAACAACAGCATATAGCTACCATAACAACAGCATATAGCTCCATGTCTTACCAACACATATAGCGTTTTACCAACAGCATATACCTCCATAACAACCGCATATAGCTCCATGTCTTTAACAACAGCATATAGCTCCATGTCTTTAACAACAGCATACAGCTCCATGTCTTTAACAACAGCATATAGCTCCATGTCTTTAACAACAGCATATAGCTCCATAACAACAGCATATAGCTCCATAACAACAGCATATAGCTCCATGTCTTTAACAACAGCATATAGATCCATGTCTTTAACAACAGCATATAGCTCCATGTCTTTAACAACAGCATTTAGCTCCATAACAACAGCATATAGCTCCATGTCTTTAACAACAGCATATAGCTCCATGTCTTTAACAACAGCATATAGATCCATGTCTTTAACAACAGCATATAGCTCCATGTCTTTAACAACAGCATTTAGCTCCATAACAACAGCATATAGCTCCATGTCTTTAACAACAGCATATAGCTCCATATCTTTAACAACAGCATATAGCTCCATGTCTTTAACAACAGCATATAGCTCCATGTCTTTAACAACAGCATATAACTCCATAACAACAGCATATAGCTCCATGTCTTTAACAACAGCATATAGCTCCATAACAACAGCATATAGCTCCATGTCTTTAACAACAGCATATAACTCCATAACAACAGCATATAGCTCCATGTCTTTAACAACAGCATATAGCTCCATGTCTTTAACAACAGCATATAGCTCCATGTCTTTAACAACAGCATATAACTCCATAACAACAGCATATATAGCTCCATAACAACAGCATATAGCTCCATGTCTTTAACAACAGCATATAGCTCCATAACAACAGCATATAGCTCCATGTCTTTAACAACAACATATAGCTCCATGTCTTTAACAACAGCATATAACTCCATAAGAACAGCATATAGCTCCATGTCTTTAACAACAGCATATAGCTCCATAACAACAGCATATAGCTCCATGTCTTTAACAACAGCATATAGCTCCATGTCTTTAACAACAGCATATAGCTCCATGTCTTTAACAACAGCATATAACTCCATAACAACAGCATATATAGCTCCATGTCTTTAACAACAGCCTATAGCTCCATGTCTTTAACAACAGCATATACAGTGGGGAAAAAAAGTATTTAGTCAGCCACCAATTGTGCAAGTTCTCCCACTTAAAAAGATGAGAGAGGCCTGTAATTTTCATCATAGGTACACGTCAACTATGACAGACAAAATGAGAAAAATAATCCAGAAAATCACATTGTAGGATTTTTTAATGAATTTATTTGCAAATGATGGTGGAAAATAAGTATTTGGTCAATAACAAAGTTTCTCAATACTTTGTTATATACCCTTTGTTGGCAATGACACAGGTCAAACGTTTTCTGTAAGTCTTCCCCAAGGTTTTCACACACTGTTGCAGGTATTTTGGCCCATTCCTCCATGCAGATCTCCTCTAGAGCAGTGATGTTTTGGGGCTGTCGCTGGGCAACACGGACTTTCAACTCCCTCCAAAGATTTTCTATGGGGGTTGAGATCTGGAGACTGGCTAGGCCACTCCAGGACCCGAAATGCTTCTACGAAGCCACTCCTTCGTTGCTCCGGGGCGGTGTGTTTGGGATCATTGTCATGCTGAAAGACCCAGCCACGTTTCATCTTCAAACCCTTGCTGATGGAAGGAGGTTTTCACTCAAAATCTCACGATACATGGCCCCATTCATTATTTCCTTTACACGGATCAGTCGTCCTGGTCCCTTTGCAGAAAAACAGCCGCAAAGCATGATGTTTCACCCCCAACTTCACAGTAGGTATGGTGTTCTTTGGATGCAACTCAGCATTCTTTGTCCTCCAAACACGATAAGTTGAGTTTTTACCAAAAAGTTCTATTTTGGTTTCATCTGACCATATGACATTCCCCCAATCCTCTCTGGATCATCCAAATGCACTCTAGCAAACTTCAGACGGGCCTGGACATGTACTGGCTTAAGCAGGGGATACGGTCTGCACTGCAGGATTTGGAGTCCCTGGCGGCGTAGTGTGTTTCTGATGGTAGGCTTTGTTACTTTGGTCCCAGCTCTCTGCAGGTCATTCACTAGGTCCCCGTGTGGTTCCTGGGATTTTTGCTCACCGTTCTTGTGACCATTTTGACCCCACGGGGTGAGATCTTGCGTGGAGCCCCAGATCGAGGGAGATTATCAGTGGTCTTGTATGTCTTCCATTTCCTAATAATTGCTCCCACAGTTGATTTCTTCAAACCAAGCTGCTTACCTATTGCAGATTCAGTCTTCCCAGCCTGGTGCAGGTCTACAATTTTGTTTCTGGTGTCCTTTGACAGCTCTTTGGTCTTGGCCATAGTGGAGTTTGGAGTGTGACTGTTTGAGGTTGTGGACAGGTGTCTTTTATACTGATAACAAGTTCAAACAGGTGCTATTAATAGAGGTAACGAGTGGAGGACAGAGGAGCCTCTTAAAGAAGAAGTTACAGGTCTGTGAGAGCCAGAAATCTTGCTTGTTTGTAGGTGACCAAATACTTATTTTCCACCATAATTTGCAAATAAATTCATAAAAAATCATACAATGTGATTATCTGGAGAAAAAAAATCTCAATTTTTCTGTCATAGTTGACGTGTACTTATGATGAAAATTACAGGCCTCTCTCATCTTTTTAAGTGGGAGAACTTGCACAATTGGTGGCTGACTAAATACTTTTTTTCCCCACTGTAGCTCCATGTCTTTAACAACAGCATATAGCTCCATGTCTTTAACAACAGCATATAACTCCATAACAACCGCATATAATATGCCATTTAGCAGACGCTTTTATCCAAAGCGACTTACAGTCATGCGTGCATACATTTATTTTTTTATTTTTTTGTGTATGGGTGGTCCCGGGGATCGAACCCACTACCTTAGGTACAAGCATATAGCTCCATGTCTTTAACAACAGCATATAGCTCCATGTCTTTAACAACAGCATATAGCTCCATGTCTTTAACAACAGCATATAGCTCCATGTCTTTAACAACAGCATATAGCTCCATGTCTTTAACAACAGCATATAACTCCATAACAACAGCATATATAGCTCCATGTCTTTAACAACAGCATATAGCTCCATGTCTTTAACAACAGCATATAGCTCCATGTCTTTAACAACAGCATATAGCTCCATGTCTTTAACAACAGCATATAGCTCCATGTCTTTAACAACAGCATATAGCTCCATGTCTTTAACAACAGCATATAGCTCCATAACAACAGCATATAGCTCCATGTCTTTAACAACAGCATATAGCTCCATGTCTTTAACAACAGCATATAGCTCCATAACAACAGCATATAGCTCCATGTCTTTAACAACAGCATATAGCTCCATAACAACAGCATATAGCTCCATGTCTTTAACAACAGCATATAGCTCCATAACAACAGCATATAGCTCCATGTCTTTAACAACAGCATATAGCTCCATAACAACAGCATATAGCTCCATGTCTTTAACAACAGCATATAGCTCCATGTCTTTAACAACAGCATATAGCTCCATGTCTTTAACAACAGCATATAGCTCCATGTCTTTAACAACAGCATATAGCTCCATGGCTTTAACAACAGCATGCAGCACTTTCACAGACATAAACAATGACACAGGGCAGACATGTTTATTAAAACATGTATACAGACTTGCTGTGGCCAGCATTAAACGTCCAATACAGCCATTTTAATCTCAATATCAAATCATTTCTCAGTAACAATTAAGTACCTTACTGTGATTGGTTTAAATTAAAATGGTCAAAAATAAACAAAAATAGCTTCTTAGCAAAGAGCAATTTCTCAAGCAAGAATTTGACTAGGACTGTCTGGGAGTGGTCTGAGTGGGGAGGGGAAAACTGAAAACTAGCTGTTATTGGCAGAGAGGTTTGGAACTCTCTTTCTTATTGGTCAATTAACTAATTTGTCGCCTGGTGTTATCACCAGGCAATCCAAAACTATCCCACCTAAACAGGCTGATATTTCAGCCGGTCTTTTCGAACAGCTCTTACACTAAAAGGGAATTATTATAATTTTCACAATTTCACAGTATTATTCCAACCTCAAAATATGGAAATATATATAAAACACAAGACTGCACTTGACCTTTAATCTTGAGCCAATCAGCAGTATGTGGATAAGAAGAATAACTTCTGCAGTGTGTAATAGAGGCAGAGTGTATAGCTGAATATAGTGACATAGTGTCTAATATAGTGACATAGTGCAGTCCTGTGTTGATTTGATTTGATTTGAATATAGAGGCAGTGTGTGTAGTCGAATATTGTGACAAAGAGTGTAATATAGTAACATAGTGTGTAATATAGTGACATAGTGTCTAATATAATGACATAGTGTGTAATATAGTGACATAGTGTGTAATATAGTGACATAGTGTGTAATATAGTGACATAGTGTCTAATATAGTGACATAGTGTGTAATATAGTGACATAGTGTCTAATATAGTGACATAGTGTGTAATATAGTGACATAGTGTCTAATATAATGACATAGTGTGTAATATAGTGACATAGTGTGTAATATAATGACATAGTGTGTAATATAGTGACATAGTATCTAATATAGTGACATAGTGTGTAATATAGTGACATAGTGTCTAATATAGTGACATAGTGCAGTCCTGTGTTGATTTGATTTGATTTGAATATAGAGGCAGTGTGTGTAGTCGAATATTGTGACAAAGAGTGTAATATAGTAACATAGTCTGTAATATAGTGACATAGTGTCTAATATAATGACATAGTGTGTAATATAGTGACATAGTGTGTAATATAGTGACATAGTGTGTAATATAGTGACATAGTGTCTAATATAATGACATAGTGTGTAATATAGTGACATAGTGTGTACTATAGTGACATAGTGTGTAATATAGTGACATAGTGTCTAATATAATGACATAGTGTGTAATATAGTGACATAGTGTCTAATATAGTGACATAGTGTGTAATATAGTGACATAGTGTCTAATATAATGACATAGTGTGTAATATAGTGACATAGTGTGTAATATAGTGACATAGTGTGTAATATAGTGACATAGTGTCTAATATAGTGACATAGTGTGTAATATAGTGACATAGTGTCTAATATAGTGACATAGTGTGTAATATAGTGACATAGTGTGTAATATAGAGGCAGTGTGTGTAGTCTAATATAGTGGCATAGTGCAGTCCTGTGTTGATTTGATTTGATTTGAATATAGAGGCAGTGTGTGTAGTCTAATATAATGACATAGTGTGTAATATAGTGACATAGTGTCTAATATAGTGACATAATGTGTAAAATAGTGACATAGTGTGTAATATAGTGACATAGTGTGAAATATAGAGGCAGTGTGTGTAGTCTAATATAGTAACATAGTGTGTAATATAGTGACATAGTGTGTAATATAGTGACATAGTGTCTAATATAGTGACATAGTGTGTAATATAGTGACATAGTGTGAAATATAGAGGCAGTGTGTGTAGTCTAATATAGTGACATAGTGTGTAATATAGTGACATAGTGTGTAATATAGTGACATAGTTTCTAATATAGTGACATTGTGTGTAATATAGAGGCAGTGTGTGTAGTCTAATATAGTGACATAGTGTCTAATATAGTGACATAGTGTGTAATATAGAGGCAGTGTGTGTAGTCTAATATAGTGACATAATGTGTAATGTAGTGACATAGTGTGTAATATGGTGACATCGCGTGTAATATAGAGGCAGTGTGTGTAGTCTAATATAGTGACATAGTGTGTAATATAGTGACATAGTGTCTAATATAGTGACATAGTGTGTAATATAGTGACATAATGTGTAATATAGTGACATAGCGTGTAATATAGAGGCAGTGTGTGTAGTCTAATATAGTGACAAAGTGTCTAATATAGTGACATAGTGTGTAATATAGAGGCAGTGTGTGTAGTCTAATATAGTGACATAATGTGTAATGTAGTGACATAGTGTGTAATATAGAGGCAGTTTGTGTAGTCTAATATAGTGACATAGTGTGTAATATTGTGACATACTGTGTAATATAGTGACATAGTGTGTAATATAGTGACATAGTGTCTAATATAGTGACATAGTGTGTAATATAGTGACATAGTGTGTGATATAGTGACATAGTGTCTAATATAGTGACATAGTGTGTAATATAGAGGCAGTGTGTGTAGTCTAATATAGTGACATAGGGTGTAATATAGTGACCTAGTGTGTGATATAGTGACATAGTGTCTAATATAGTGACATAGTGTGTAATATAGTGACAGAGTGTGTAATATAGAGGCAGTGTGTGTAGTCTAATATAGTGACATAGTGTGTAATATAGTAACATAGTGTGTAATATAGTGACATAGTGTGTAATATAGAGGCAGTGTGTGTAGTCTAATATAGTGACATAGTGTCTAATATAGTGACATAGTGTCTACTATAGTGACATAGTGTGTAATATAGTGACATAGTGTGTAATATAGTGACATAGTGTCTAATATAGTGACATAGAGTGTAATATAGTGACATAGTGTGTAATATAAAAGCAGTGTGTGTAGTCTAATATAGTGACAAAGTGTCTAATATAGTGGCATAGTGTGTAATATAGTGACATAGTGTGTAATATAGAGGCAGTTTGTGTAGTCTAATATAGTGACATAGCGTGTCATATAGAGGCAGTGTGTGTAGTCTAATATAGTGACATAGTGTCTAATATAGTGACATAGTGTGTAATATAGTGACATAGTGTCTAATATAGTGACATAGTGTGTAATATAGTGACATAGTGTGTAATATAGTGACATAGTGTGTAATTTAGTGACATAGTGTGTAATATAGTGACATAGTGTGTAATATAGTGATATAGTGTGTAATATAGTGACATAGTGTGTAATATAGAGGCAGTGTGTAACATAGAGGCAGTGTGTGTAGTCTAATATAGTGACATAGTGTGTAATATAGTGACATAGTGTCTATTATAGTGACATAGTGTGTAATATAGAGGCAGTGTGTGTAGTCTAATATAGTGACATAGTGTGTAATATAGAGGCAGTTTGTGTAGTCTAATATAGTGACATAGTGTGTAATATTGTGACATACTGTGTAATATAGTGACATAGTGTGTAATATAGTGGCATAGTGTCTAATATAGTGACATAGTGTGTAATATAGTGACATAGTGTGTGATATAGTGACATAGTGTCTAATATAGTGACATAGTGTGTAATATAGAGGCAGTGTGTAGTGCTAATATAGTGACATAGGGTGTAATATAGTGACCTAGTGTGTGATATAGTGACATAGTGTCTAATATAGTGACATAGTGTGTAATATATGTGACAGAGTGTGTAATATAGAGGCAGTGTGTGTAGTCTAATATAGTGACATAGTGTGTAATATAGAGGCAGTGTGTGTAGTCTAATATAGTGACATAGTGTGTAATATAGTAACATAGTTTGTAATATAGTGACATAGTGTGTAATATAGAGGCAGTGTGTGTAGTCTAATATAGTGACATAGTGTCTAATATAGTGACATAGTGTCTACTATAGTGACATAGTGTGTAATATAGTGACATAGTGTGTAATATAGTGACATAGTGTGTAATATAGAGGCAGTGTGTGTAGTCTAATATAGTGACATAGTGTCTAATATAGTGACATAGTGTGTAATATAGTGATATAGTGTGTAATATAGTGACATAGTGTGTAATATAGAGGCAGTGTGTAACATAGAGGCAGTGTGTGTAGTCTAATATAGTGACATAGTGTGTAATATAGTGACATAGTGTGATATAGAGGTAGTGTGAGTAGTCTAATATATTGACATAGTGTCTAATATAGTGACATAGTGTCTATTATAGTGACATAGTGTGTAATATAGAGGCAGTGTGTGTAGTCTAATATAGTGACATAGTGTGTAATATAGAGGCAGTTTGTGTAGTCTAATATAGTGACATAGTGTGTAATATTGTGACATACTGTGTAATATAGTGACATAGTGTGTAATATAGTGACATAGTGTCTAATATAGTGACATAGTGTGTAATATAGTGACATAGTGTGTGATATAGTGACATAGTGTCTAATATAGTGACATAGTGTGTAATATAGAGGCAGTGTGTGTAGTCTAATATAGTGACATAGGGTGTAATATAGTGACCTAGTGTGTGATATAGTGACATAGTGTCTAATATAGTGACATAGTGTGTAATATAGTGACAGAGTGTGTAATATAGAGGCAGTGTGTGTAGTCTAATATAGTGACATAGTGTGTAATATAGAGGCAGTGTGTGTAGTCTAATATAGTGACATAGTGTGTAATATAGTAACATAGTTTGTAATATAGTGACATAGTGTGTAATATAGAGGCAGTGTGTGTAGTCTAATATAGTGACATAGTGTCTAATATAGTGACATAGTGTCTACTATAGTGACATAGTGTGTAATATAGTGACATAGTGTGTAATATAGTGACATAGTTTGTAATATAGAGGCAGTGTGTGTAGTCTAATATAGTGACATAGTGTCTAATATAGTGACATAGTGTCTACTATAGTGACATAGTGTGTAATATAGTGACATAGTGTGTAATATAGTGACATAGTGTCTAATATAGTGACATAGAGTGTAATATAGTGACATAGTGTGTAATATAAAAGCAGTGTGTGTAGTCTAATATAGTGACAAAGTGTCTAATATAGTGGCATAGTGTGTAATATAGTGACATAGTGTGTAATATAGAGGCAGTTTGTGTAGTCTAATATAGTGACATAGCGTGTCATATAGAGGCAGTGTGTGTAGTCTAATATAGTGACATAGTGTCTAATATAGTGACATAGTGTGTAATATATTGACATAGTGTCTAATATAGTGACATAGTGTGTAATATAGTGACATAGTGTGTAATATAGTGACATAGTGTGTAATATAGTGACATAGTGTGTAATATAGTGACATAGTGTGTAATATAGTAACATAGTGTGTAATATAGAGGCAGTGTGTGTAGTCTAATATAGTGACATAGTGTGTAATATATTGACATAGTGTCTAATATAGTGACATAGTGTCTAATATAGTGACATAGTGTCTAATATAGTGACATAGTGTGTAATATAGAGGCAGTGTGTGTAGTCTAATATAGTGACATAGTGTCTAATATAGTGACATAGTGTGTAATATAGAGGCAGTGTGTGTAGTCTAATATAGTGACATAGTGTCTAATATAGAGGCAGTGTTTGCAGTCTAATATAGTGACATAGTGTGTAATGTAGTGACATAGTGTGTAATATATTGACATAGTGTCTAATATAGTGACATAGTGTGTAATATAGAGGCAGTGTGTGTAGTCTAATATAGTGACATAGTGTGTAATGTAGTGACATAGTGTCTAATATAGTGACATAACAGAACAGCGTGAACTGATAATGCGTCTGAAGGAGAGAAACTATGTAACACCACAATGTTGAATGAATTAATGAATTAATGAATTAATGCATGAATACATCAAATACACTCATAACAACAAATGATTCAGTAAGAGGGATTGACAACGAGGTCGAATATAAAACATACTTTCATTCTTTAAACCACTCCTCCCAAACGAACTCTCGTAAAACAATAGAAACAGGAACCACATGAGCCCTTCTCTCCAGAGGTGGGTAAAGCCATTACACGGCTGGATTAGCTTAGCAACAGAACCATTCCAAGCAGATGGTTGCCGGGTAGACGGCATACAGTAGTTAATTAGTTCATTTGTTTGTCTTTGGGTGGCTAACTTCCTGGATATGAGAGGTGCAATGACTACCTCCACCGAACCAGATTTGGGGGATGTTTTGCTTGATTGATTTGAAATGGGATATTGAAGTATGAGGTGGTAGTTCGTCCTTGACTAGCGCTACAGAACCTCCATTTGCTACAGAAACCTTCTAAAATAAAAATTATCCTGTTTTTCCAGACCTGAAAATCCCCCATTAAACTTATATCACAAGACACTGCCTTCTTGATGGGCAAGTGCCAAGACAGAAGACTGGTATTGAAACATCCAGGAGATCACAATTAAATTAAGCAGAGACTGTCACATTTTAAGACATGGCTGTACTAACTGATTATGTTTTCTCCCCAAACCATGCAGAAATATCAATCAATACAACGGTCGCTATTAGCATTTTGACGAGAAACAAGCCACAAATGAAAACAGATGCTGCATAATTTCTCATCTCTTTCTCAGTCTAAACAGTTAGAGATGATGAACTGACAGTAAATAGGCCATTTATTCTTCAAGAATCAGATCTGTTGCAGAGTCTCACGAAGCAAACTCTTGACAGTTTGGTCGTTCCAATAAAACAAAGTGCTTTCACAGTACCTTCACCTAAAATAAACTCCCGTCCTTGGAACACAACATTGAAAACTTTTCATAAAACGAGTGAAATAAATCCATGGTGTCTTGTAAACATTGTCTGCTCTGTGTCTTCTTATCTAAATCATGTCTCAGGTGATCATTAGAAACGCTATGGGAGACTCTTACTGCTTCAGTCAAACACACATTGTGTGTTCAGGGACATTCATGGGTAGGGAAACCGGGAAAGTCAACATAAAAGGATAAGATTAAAAGAGAAATATATCAATATATGACTCAGTGTGGGGGAAATACATTATTAAAGTGTTTGAAGTTCGGCCAGTAAAGTAATTCATAATTTTTTCATACCTATCAAGATTCTCTCTACACATTTACATTCATGACACTTTACTAGCTCTACGTCGGTGGATGATGAAATCGTTCCGTTTGAAATACTCTGGTCTCCGCAGGCTACAGTAACACTGATACATCACCCCTCCAATCAACCACAGAGGGGAGAGGGCCGTTATGATGTTGTACTTTTTTTATTATGTTTATTTGGACAGAGACAATATACTGTACAACAAAAATAGAACTCTCAGAAGTGAGAAGTGATTGGTTGCACCAGATTTAGTTTACAGATAATCTGCAGTCCATGACCATTGACCAGTCCATGACCATGAACCAGTCCATTACCAATGACCAGTCCATGACCAATGTTATCAAACCGATTTCTAGATGGCTTCAGCTTCAGCCAGGGGGTTCAGAAGATGTGACTGGCATGTGTCAGGGGGTTCAGAAGATCAATAAATGGCCTGTGTCTGGACTCCTTCTGTCTAAAGCAACCGTCAGATGGAGGTTGATCTTGTGAAAGAGAGAGAGAGAGAGAGAGAGAGAGAGAGAGAGAGAGAGACAGAGAGAGAGAGAGACAGAGAGAGAGAGAGAGAGAGACAGAGAGAGAGAGAGAGAGAGAGAGAGAGAGAGAGAGAGAGAGAGAGAGAGAGAGAGAGAGAGAGAGAGAGAGAGAGAGAGACAGAGAGAGAGAGAGAGAGACAGAGAGAGAGACAGACAGACAGACAGACAGACAGACAGACAGAGAGAGAGAGAGAGAGACAGAGACAGAGACAGAGACAGAGACAGAGACAGAGACAGAGACAGAGAGAGAGAGAGAGAGAGAGAGAGAGAGAGAGAGAGAGAGAGATAGAACCAACACAAGAGGGAAGGTAATGGAAGTAACACGTGGGATAGTGCTGACCTATAGATCCCAGCTTCTGTATCATCCCAGATTACTCCCTTCCTGCACGGTGGGATAGTGCTGACCTATAGATCCCAGCTTCTGTATCATCCCAGATTACTCCCTTCCTGCACGGTGGGATAGTGCTGACCTATAGATCCCAGCTTCTGTATCATCCCAGATTACTCCCTTCCTGCACGGTTTCTCTAAGATTTGATGCCACTTGTGTGTGTGAACCTGCATGCATGCATGCCCATGTGTGTGTGCCTGCGTGCACGCATGTGTGTGTGTGTCTCTGTGGGGAGGACAGTTGTCCCTCAGGAGGAGACATCATTACAGTCTAGTTGTCACGATCGTCTTGGAAAGGAGTAGACCAAAGCGCAGCGTGTTGCACTGAACATGATGCTTTATTTAATTAAAAGCGAAACACGAAACAACAAAACAAATAACGATTAGTGAAGTCCACAGTGACAATGACTGACTAGGAACAAAAACCCACAAACACAAGGTGAAAACAGACAGTTTAAATATGGCTCCCAATCAGAGACAACGAGCCAACAGCTGACACTCGTTACCTCTGATTGGGAGTCACTCAAACAAAGAAATACAACAACCTAGAACAACCCAACCAAGAAACAGAACACAAAGAAACGAACACACCCTGGCTCAACATACAGAGTCCTGGAGCCAGAGCGTGACAGTACCCCCCCCTAAAGGCGCGGACTGCGACCGCGCCTCAACAAAACCCAAACAGGGAAGGGCTGGGTGGGCATTCCTTCTCGGAGGCGGCTCCGGCTCCGGGCTTGACCACCACCCTTCCATAATCCCCCCGTAGCGCCCCTGGTCCGGTCTGACCCCGCTGGCTGGATCTGGACTGGACATCGACGGAGCGGATTGCTTAAGCTCCGTTGTGGAGCAGCTGACCGGTACCTGATCAGGCACCGGACTGACGACGCGCACCCTGGCTTGGCGTGAGGCAGGAACGAACCGGAACTGGCTGACGATGCGCACCCTGGCCTGGTGCGTGGAGCAGTAACGGCCCGGACTGGGCTGACGATACGCACCCCCTGGCTTGGTACGTGGAGCCGAATGGGCCTCACCAGGCTGACGACTCGCATCCCTGGCTTGGGTGCGAGTAGCAGGAATGGGCCGGACCAGGCTGACGACTCGCACCCCTGGCTTGGTGCGAGTAGCAGGAACCGACCGGGTCGGGCTGGCGACGCGCACCGTAGGTTTGGTGCAGTGGCAGGAACAGGCCGGACCGGCTGGCGACGCACCCCGTAGGCTTGGTGCGTGGAGCAGGGACAGGCCGGGCTGGGCTGGCGACGCGCACCGTAGGTTTGGTGCGAGTGGCAGGAACAGGCCGGACCGGGCTGGCGACGCACACCGTGGGCTTGGTGCGTGGAGCAGGGATCGGCCGGACTGGGCTGGCGACGCACACCGTAGGCTTGGTACGGAGAGCAGGAATGGACCGGACCGTACTGGGGACACACACCACTGGCCCTACATCGGGATCTGGAACGGGCCGGACCGGACTGGTAACACACCCCAGTACCTCTCGCCGTGCCTCTCCACCTTCCATCCCCTCTTCGACCAGTGGCCCCCGTAACCTGGCGGCCTCCTCTGGCAACCCGCTGGGCCGCTCTATCGCGGCCTCCTGCTGCCCGACGCCGTGAGCCCCCCCTAAAAATTTTCTGGGGGTCTCTCCTCCCGTGGGCCAGGCCTCTATAATTCTCGCCCAACTCTCGCTCCTCTGCTTCCACTCTCCGCCTTTCAGCTCCTCAATGGGCTTGACCCAGTCGAAGTTCTTCCTCAACTGTTCCCAAGTCCATCCTTTCTGCTCCTCACTCGCCTTGACCCAGTCGAGGCTGCCACGGAGATCTGCTAGTGATGACTCCTGGCCACGCTGCTTGGTCTGGTCTTGGTGGGTTTTTCTGTCACGATCGTCTTGGAAAGGAGTAGACCAAAGCGCAGCGTGTTGCACGAACATGATGCTTTATTTAATTAAAGCGAAACACGAAACAACAAAACAAATAACGATTCGTGAAGTCCACAGTGACAATGACTGACTAGGAACAAAAACCCACAAACACAAGGTGAAAACAGACAGTTTAAATATGGCTCCCAATCAGAGACAACGAGCCAACAGCTGACACTCGTTACCTCTGATTGGGAGTCACTCAAACAAAGAAATACAACAACCTAGAACAACCCAACCAAGAAACAGAACACAAAGAAACGAACACACCCTGGCTCAACATACAGAGTCCCGGAGCCAGAGCGTGACACTAGTCCCGGTACACCCTCTGTCCTGTCCCGGCACACCCTCTGTCCTGTCCCTGAACACCCTCTGTCCTGTCCCTGAACACCCTCTGTCCTGTCCATGAACACCCTCTGTCCTGTCAATGGACACCCTCTGTCCTGTCCCTGAACACCCTCTGTCCCTGAACACCCTCTGTCCTGTCCCTGAACACCCTCTGTCCCTGAACACCCTCTGTCCTGTCCCTGAACACCCTCTGTCCTGTCCATGGACACCCTCTGTCCTGTCCATGGACACCTCTGTCCTGTCCATGGACACCCTCTGTCCCTGTCCATGGACACCCTCTGTCCTGTCCATGGACACCCCTGTCCTGTCCATGGACACCCTCTGTCCTGTCCCTGAACACCCCTGTCCCTGTAAACACGGTCCTACCCAGTCTGTCTCTAGACTCTAATAAACCAGCCTGTCACTAGGCTCTAATGAACCAGTATCTCTTGTTCTACCCAGGGTCAACTACATCTCTCTCTCGCTGGTCCCCGGAGTGGCTCATTATGAGACCAGAGAAACTGTGTTGCTGGACTCATTGTTATTAAGACACTACACTATCTGGAAGTAGGCCATAATAGGACAGAGTCTATAGAGACTGTACAACCAGAGCTCCAAACCAACTCCTAGTCCCTGTTCCCTATAGGCACTGCTGTAGATATGAACCAACTCCTAGTCCCTGTTCCCTATAGGCACTGCTGTAGATATGAACCAACTCCTAGTCCCTGTTCCCTATAGGCACTGCTGTAGATATGAACCAACTCCTAGTCCCTGTTCCCATAGGCACTGCTGTAGATATGAACCAACTCCTAGTCCCTGTTCCCAATAGGCACTGCTGTAGATATGAACCAACTCCTAGTCCCTGTTCCCTATAGGCACTGCTGTAGATATGAACCAACTCCTAGTCCCTGTTCCCTATAGGCACTGCTGTAGATATGAACCAACTCCTAGTCCCTGTTCCCTATAGGCACTGCTGTAGATATGAACCAACTCCTAGTCCCTGTTCCCTATAGGCACTGCTGTAGATATGAACCAACTCCTAGTCCCTGTTCCCTATAGGCACTGCTGTAGAAATGAACCAACTCCTAGTCCCTGTTCCCTATAGGCACTGCTGTAGATATGAACCAACTCCTAGTCCCTGTTCCCTATAGGCACTGCTGTAGATATGAACCAACTCCTAGTCCCTGTTCCCTATAGGCACTGCTGTAGAAATGAACCAACTCCTAGTCCCTGTTCCCTATAGGCACTGCTGTAGATATGAACCAACTCCTAGTCCCTGTTCCCTATAGGCACTGCTGTAGATATGAACCAACTCCTAGTCCCTGTTCCCTATAGGCACTGCTGTAGAAATGAACCAACTCCTAGTCCCTGTTCCCTATAGGCACTGCTGTAGATATGAACCAACTCCCTAGTCCCTGTTCCCTATAGGCACTGCTGTAGATATTAACCAACTCCTAGTCCCTGTTCCCATAGGCACTGCTGTAGATATGAACCAACTCCTAGTCCCTGTTCCCTATAGGCACTGCTGTATATATTAAAGGATTGGGTAGGTTTAAGCATTATGGCAAAAAAGTGAACCAGCCTATCAGAAGGTAAAGTGAAGTAATGACCATATTGCTAAAAGGGGAATGGGAGTGTTTTACAAGCTAGGTCAAATTTAAAACAATCTGGCAGCTCAATTGTGGTGTTTTGATGTAGGTCAATGCGGCGGGATACCGCTTTGTGTCACCGTGAACACAGGAAATTGACATCTCCCTACCCTGTGCGGTCTCCTGGTTCAGAAGGCTCGTGGTTACGAGCGTAACCATGCTTCCGGAGTCTAATAGGGCTTCCGTAGTCGTGTCCGTCAACCTTCACCGGGACCATGGGTGCCATTGATTCACGGTCGCCCAACAGGCGGTGACAGTTCACGGCATGACCCACCTGTCCTCCGGTGCTAGCTGATGGCATCGACTCCTCTCGAGCAGGGAAATTCCAGGCAATGTGCACCCGGGCGCCACACTCAAAACACCTCCGTTGGTCTCCATCTCCACGGGTTTGCGGTCCCTTGGCCCTGCCGACTGTTGGCTCTGGGTTGTCCTTCCGTCCCCTCGCACAGGTCGCCGACTCGTCCCGGCTCCCCCTCAGTAGGGCCTGAGTGTTCTGATACATCTCCACTGCTTCCAGGAGCCCCTCCAAGGTCTGGGGCGCGCATAGGCTCGCTGCCCTCTTCATGTCGTGGGGTAGCGCCCGTACGAAGCGATCCAGGACCACTTTGTCGAGGAGGGAGAGGGTGGATACGTCGGTTAGGAGCCATGCCCTGGTGACGCGCAGAATGTCGCTCATCTGGGCTCGGGGGGATGCGTTGGGTATGAACCTCCAGTCGTGGAACCATTGAGCCCGATGGGCCAGGCTGTACCTTTAGCGGCTGAGTATCTCCCCGTTTGAGTCCGTCGTGGTTAGCCACCTGTTCATCGTTCAGGTCCCAATACACTTTTGGGCATTCCCAGAGAGGAACGGGGCCAGTAGACTTGCCCACTTCGGCCTTGGCCATCCTTCCCGTAGCGCTGTCCGTTGAAACGTACAAAGGTATGTTTCAATGTCATCGATCTTCCGTTAGCTTGATAAAAAACGTATTATCAAAGCGCCCGTATTCTCCACCACTTGTGGCAGATCAGGGGGTTGGGTCAAGACATTTACACAGATCAGACACGGACAGAGTATGATTAGCTCGGTTTCAAGGGTGTTTATTAATAAAATAATCAAAAGAAAAGGTTAGGTCTCCCCATGAGACCCTCTCCAGGATACCGTCTCCAACTATACGGAAGTTACCTTACTTCCCGGTCCTCTCCCATGTGCTGCCCTTCTGGCAGCTTTATGGGCCTTGCACAGCTGGTGAGCAATCCGCCCTTAATTCCTCAACAGCTCCCAATCACCCCAATTAGTTCTGTCCGGAGAGCCTGTCGAGACCTGGCACGTCCAGCAGATGGAGCCACCGCCTCGTGATGTATACTCCATCTGTTACCAGGCCTCGACGAGTCTCCCCCTGGTGGCTGACCTGCTGTACGCCACACGACATAACCTGAAAGGCCACTCAGCAAGGAAGAAGCCACTGCTCCAAAACCGCCATAAAAAAGCCAGACTACGGTTTGCAATTGCACATGGGGGACAAAAATCGTACTTTTTGGAGAAATGTCCTCTGGTCTGATGAAACAAAAATAGAAATGTTTGGCCATAATGATCATTGTTATGATTGGCGGAAAAAGGGAGTGCTTGCAAGCCGAAGAACACCATCCCAACCGTGAAGCACGGGGGTAGCAGCATCATGCTGTGGGAGTGCTTTGCTGCAGGAGGGACTGGTGCACTTCACAAAATAGATGGCATCATGAGGAAGGAAAATTATGTGGATATATTGAAGCAACATCTCAAGACATCAGTCAGGAAGTTAAAGCTTGGTCTTCCAAAATGGACAATGACCCCAAGCATGCTTCCAAAGTTGTGGCAAAATGGCTTAAGGACAACAAAGTCAAGGTATTGGAATGGCCATCACAAAGCCCTGACCTCAATCCTATAGAAAATGTGTGGGCAGAACTGAAAAGCGTGTGTGAGCAAGGAGGCCTACAAACCTGACTCAGTTACACCAGCTCTGTCAGGAGGAATGGGCCAAAATTCCCCCAACTTATTGTGGGAAGCTTGTGGAAGGCTACCCGAAACGTTTGACCCAAGTTAAACAATTTAAAGGCAATGCTATCAAATTCAAATTGAGTGTATGTAAACTTCTGACCCACTGGGAATGTGATATAACGTAATAAAAATCTCTACTATTATTCTGACATTTCACATTCTTAGAATAAAGTGGTGATCCTAACTGACCTAAGACAGGGAATTTTTACTAGGATTAAATGTCAGGAATTGTGAAAAACTGAGTTTAAATGTATTTGGCTAAGGGGTGTATGTAAACTTCAGACTCCAACTGTATGTAGTACATTTTGATAATTCATCTGTCACATCTTGGTTCATTCTGGGCCGATACATTACTTCACATGGTCTCTTCTTGCACTTCTCGATTCCTATGTGCCGTTCATTCATCTTTTTTTAAACATTCTTCCTCAGACTTTTCTGAATGACTGTTTTGCTTCCTTTGTGACTGCTGTCAGCTCAGCTCTGCAGTTCCAGTGTTCAGTTATGTCTCGTGAGCAGGCTTGTTTTATGTTAGGCCATCCATTAATCATTTGTTTCCTTCAGGTTTGTCAGTGTTGTGTCTTTTTCTGTCTCAGTCCGTGTCGATTTCCATCTTCGCATCTTCGACTGGCAATGCTGTTGTAACCATGTCCACGTATTCTCTCACTTCTTCATCTGCTGTGGTGCTTGCTAGCGCGTTTGGGTCCACAGCTCTAGAAAGAGGGTCTGCTGTGCACATCATCTTTTCTTGGTGTGTATGCTACATTCAGAGCGTTGTAGTTTGATCACGCATTCTTTGGACTCTCAGCGGACAGTCATTCAGGGGCTTTTGAGACAGCGGAATCAGTAATTTGTGATCCGTTTCAACGCTGATCACATGTCCTGACACAATCTGATGGAATCTCTCACATGCAGTTGTTATGCTGAGCAGCTCCTTTTCAATTTGAGCATATCAGGTCTCAGGGTCGGTCATTGAACAAGATGTATATGCCACTGGTTGCCGGTCTATTGTCCCTAAGGGTCAGCTTCCTGAATCTAGCACTGCATGGTGCCAAACTGCCAATCAGCCTGCTGATAGAGTAGTGATGTAGAATGTTTAAAACATTTCCAAGTCTGGATGGAGGCACAGAGAAAGTCAGATCCCTGTCATCCCAAGTCTGAACGTAGGCAAAAAGAAAGTCAGATCCTTGTCATCCCAAGTCTGGACAGAGGCACAGAGAACGTCAGATCCCTGTCATCCCAAGTCTGATCGGAGGCAGAGAGAAAGTCAGATCCATGTCATCCCAAGTCTGGACGGAGGCACAGAGAAAGTCAGATCCATGTCATCCCAAGTCTGGACAGAGGCACAGAGAAAGTCAGATCCCTGTCATCCCAAGTCTGGACGGAGGCACAGAGAAAGTCAGATCCCTGTCATCCCAAGTCTGATCGGAGGCAGAGAGAAAGTCAGATCCATGTCATCCCAAGTCTGGATGGAGGCACAGAGAAAGTCAGATCCCTGTCATCCCAAGTCTGGACACAGGCACAGAGAACATCAGATCCCTGTCATCCCAAGTCTGGACGGAGGCACAGAGAAAGTCAGATCTCTGTCACGGCACTGAGTATAAGATCTTAGATTTACCATCACCAGTGTATAAAAGGAGTGAATAATGCAAAGTGGGTTTTGACAGCCTCAGTTGTCCGCCGTTGTCCCCCAACCGATGTCATAAACATGTCTGTGGCCTGCGATGGTCTAGCAGTCTAAGCGGTTGCCTCTGGAACACATGGGTTTGAATTCAGCCCACTGCTCTTTCAGCACTCGCTCTCATACTTTTCAGTTCTATCTCTCTATCCAAAATACGTTAAAAAAATATATAACAAAAAATATATCATGGACATGTCTGAGGAAGAACCAAATCAGGTCCATTCTTCTATGAAAGGAAACAATTATGCTGAACAAATATATAAATTCCACATGCAACAATTTCAAAGATTTTACTGAGTTACAGTTCATATAAGGAAATCAGTCAATTGAAATAAATTAGTTAGGCCCAAATCTATGGATTTCACATGACTGGGCAGGGGCACAGACATGGGTGGGCCTTGGAGGGCATAGGCCCACCCAATTGGCAGCCAGGCCCACCACTAGGAGCCAGGCCCAGCCAATCAGAATTAGTTTTCCCCACAAAAGGGCTTTATTACAGACAGAAATACTCCTCAGCATCCCCCTATGGCCCCCTCAGACGATACTGCAGGTGAAGAAGCCGGACGTGGAGCTCAAGGCTGGCATAGTTACACGTGGTCTGCGGTTGTGAGGTCGGTTGGACGATACTGCCAAATTCTCTAAAACGAAGTTGGAGACAGCTTATGGTAGAGAAATTAACATTCAATTCTCTGGCAACAGCTCTGGTGGACATTCCTGCAGTCTGCATGCCAACTGCACGCTCCTCAAAACTTGAGACATCTGTGGCATTGTGTTGTGCGACAAAACTGCACATTTTAAAGTGGCATTTACTGTCCCCATGCTGTTTAATCAGCTTCTTGATATGCCAAGCGAAAAATATATATATTTTAAGATATTACATTTACAAATATGAGATGTATTTTTCTAGTCCATCTTAAGTATACTATAAATATACTATCATCAACCTTCAATACACTTATTAAAAGTGTACTTTAAATTCATTGTTTTTCAGTCTTTAAGTATACAAGAAATATACTATCATCAACCTTCAATACACTTATTAAAAGTATACTTTAAATTCACTGTTTTTCAGTCTTTAAGTATACTATATGTTCACTATCAGTAAACTTAAATACACTCATTAAAACCGTACTTCAATTTCAAACGCTTTAATTGTAATTTAGTATATTCATTCAAATTACACTTGGAGTTGTTTTTAAATTGAATCATTGTGTCACGGAATCAGCCGAGGCTGCCCCTCCTCCTTGCTCGGGCAGGCTTCGGCGTTCGTCGTCCCCGGAGTACTAGCTGCCACCGATCTATGTTTCGGTGTTTGACTAGTTTGTCCTGATTGTTTGCACCTGTTTCCCATTATGTTATATTGTATTCCCTTTATAAACCCCTGTCTCTCATTGGTTATTGTGTGTGATTGTTTTCCGTTAGGTCGGCAGTGCTGGTTGTATGCGTTATTTGTTCCTCCCTGTTTGGAGGTTTGTTTTGTCACGTTCTTTACTATGTTAAGTAAAGTACGTTCTGCCAGTAGTTCGGTGTCCTGCGCTTTGACTTAGTTTCCCGCATACACGTCACCTTGACAGAATCACACACCACTCATGGAGTCAGCAGGAGCGGCGGTGCCAGCTGGATCAATGGACGAACGCGTCGAACACCAAGCGGCCATGATCCAGGCTCTAGGCACCGCCATGGAACAGGTGGTGAGCACTATTGGGCGATGGGAAAGAGAGGGTCTGCCTACTCCTTCTCCAACAATACCACCACCATCGGCGATGCCCATCGCTTTACCTCCGGGGGTCCAGTGGGATTCGGCTCCTCCCGAGGGCTTATGATGGCACAGCGGCCGGGTGTCAGGGTTTCCTGCTCCAGGTTGAACTCTACCTAGCAACCATCCACCCGGTGCCCTCGGGATACGAGAGCGTGTCCGCCCTCATCTCCTGTCTGTCCGGCAAGGCGCTGGAGTGGGCCAATGCCGAGTGGGGGGAATAGATGCCACTACTGTCAACTATGCAGAGTTCACCCGCCCTTCAGGGCAGTATTCGATCATCCACCAGAGGGTAAAGCGGCGGGTGAGCGTCTATTCCACCTTAGACAGGGGAGGAGGAGCGCACACGAGTTCGCGCTGGACTTCCGGACGCTGGCTGCCAACGCAGGATGGAATGAGAGGGCCCTCGCCGACCACTACAGATGCAGCCTGAGGGAGGACGTGCACGTCGGGAATTGGCCTGCAGGGACACCAACCTCAGCTTCACCAACTGGTGGACATGTCAATTCGCCTGGATACCCTGTTGGCTACCCGCGGACGTCCGGAATCAGGGCCGTCCATTCCATCCCCCAGCACTTCCGAGCCGACCCCTATGGAGCTTGGAGGTGCTGGTGCTAGGGAGACCAGGAGAGAGACCAGGAGGAGGCCGTCCCCTGCACCAACTGTGGCCGCAGAGGACACACTGCTGGTCGGTGCTGGGGAGGGTCTCCCTAGGAATCGAGGCGGTAGGCAGCGCACTGATGAGTCATTCCAGGTGAGTAGGCACCCAACTCACCCAGAGCTCTCTGTTCGCATATGTGTATTAAAGTTGTGTTTCCCGAGGTTTCTCCTCACTCCCAGCATAAGGCACTAGTAGATTCAGGCGCAGCTGGGAATTTTATTGATCGCCAATTCACCTATAAGTTAGGGATTCCTATTGTACCTGTTGATGTGCCCTTCCCCATCCATGCCCTAGATAGCCGCCCTTTGGGGTCAGGATTGATTAGGGAAGTCACAGCGCCGCTCAGGATGAAAACGCAGGGAGGGTCATGAGGAGATACTATGTTTGTATTTGATTGATTCTCCTGCGTTTCCCGTGGTGTTGGGGCTTCCCTGGTTAACATCTCATGACCCCAACATTTCATGGCAACAGAGGGCTCTCAAGGATGGTCTGATCAGTGTTTTGGGCGGTGTGTAGATGTTTCCGTAGGGGCAACGACGGTGGAAAGCCCGAACCAAGTTCCCACCAGCACATTCCACCTGAGTATGCCGATTTGGCACTTCGCCTTCTGTAAAAGAAGGCGACTCAATTACCACCTCATCGACAGGGGGATTGTGCGATATACCGCCAAGTAGGCGCTGCACTTCCGCAGTAGTCATGTGTATCCTCTGTCTCAGGAGGAGACGGTGGCTATGGAGACATACGTCACCGAATCTCTGAGACAGGGATACATACGGCCATCCACTTCCCATGCGTCCTCGAGTTTCTTTTTGTGAAGAAGAAGGATGGGGGTTTACGCCCCGTGTATTGATTACTGTGGTCTCAATCAGATCACAATCAAATACAGCCATCCTCTCCCTCTGATTGCTAGTATGACGGAGTCATTACACGGGGCAGGATTCTTCACAAAATTGATCTCAGGAGCGCGTGCACAACCTGGTGCGCATTAGGGAGGGAGATGAGTGGAAGGCAGCATTCAGTACCAACTCGGGTCACTATGAGTACCTCGTCATGCCATACGGTTTAATGAATGCTCCTTCAGTCTTCCAATCATTTGTGGACGAGATATTCTGGGACTTGCATGGACAGGGTGTAGTGGTGTATATTGATGACATTCTAATATACTCCGCTACCCGAAAGCAGAGCATGTATCCCTGGTGCGTCGAGTGCTTGGTAGACTGTTAGAGCATGACCTGTATGCGAAGGCGGAGAAATGTCTGTTCTTCCATGAGTCCATCTCCTTCCTGGGACATCGGTTGTCCGCGTCAGGGGTGGAGATGGAGATTGGCCGCGCTTTCTGCCGTGCGTAATGTGCAGACTCCCACCACGGTGAAGGAAGTGCAGCGGTTCTTGGGTTTTGCCAATTACTACCGGAGGTTTATCCAGGGCTTTGTACAGGTAGCAGCTCCCATTACCTCCCTGCTAAAGGGGGGTCCGGTGCGTCTGCAGTGGTCGGCTGAGGCGGACAGGGCATTTAGACATCTGAAGGACCTGTTTACCTCGGCCCGGTGCTGGCACATCCGGATCCCTTTTGGCGTTCCAAGTAGAGGTGGATGCGTCCGAGACTGGAATCGGCGCTGTGCTGTCTCAGCGCTCGGGTACGCCACCAAAACTCTGCCCCTGTTCTTTCTATTCTAAGAAGCTCAGTCCGGCGGAGCGCAATTATGACGTGGGGGACAGGGAGCTGTTGGCTGTGGTTCAGGCCCTGAAGGTGTGGAGGCATTGGCTTGAGGGGCTAAACACCCTTTTCTCATTCTGACTGACCATCGTAACCTGGAGTACATCCGGGCAGCGAGGAGGCTGAATCCTCGCCAGGCAAGGTAGTCTATGTTTCTCTCCCGATTTATATTTAAGCTCACCTATAGACCAGGGTCACAGAACGCTAAGGCAGACGCCCAGTCCCGACTATATGACACAGAGGAGAGGTCCATTGAGCCCACTCCCATACTCCCGGAGTCTTGTGTGGTGGCACCAGTGGTGTGGGAGGTTGATGCGGACATCGAGCGGGCGTTACGTATCGATCCTACTCCCCCACAGTGTCCAGAGGGTCGGAGGTACGTGCCGCTCGAGGTTCGCGATCGATTGATATATTGGGCTCACATGTCACCCTCCTCTGGTCATCCTGGTATTGGTCGGACAGTGCACTGCCTTAGTGGGAAGTACTGGTGTCCCACTTTAGCTAAGGACGTGAGGGTTTATGTTTCTTCTCCTGCTCGGTGTGCGCCCAGTGTAAGGCGCCTAGACACCTGCCCAGAGGGAAGTTACAACCCCTACCTGTTCCACAACGGCCGTGGTCTCACCTATCGGTGGATTTTGTCACGGACCTTCCCCCTCCCAGGGGAACACGACGATCTTGGTCGTTGTGGATCGGTTCAAGGCCTGCCTTCTCATTCCTATGCCAGGTCTCCCTACTGCCCTACAAACTGCTGATGCCCTGTTCACACACGTTTTCCGGCACTACGGGTGCCTGAGGATATAGTGTCTGATCGGGGTCCCCAGTTCACCTCTAGAGTCTGGAGGGCGTTTATGGAACGTCTGGGGGTCTCGATTAGCCTTACCTCAGGTTTTCACCCCGAGAGTAACGGGCAGGTGGAGAGAGTGAACCAGGATGTGGGTAGGTTTCTGAGGTCCTATTGCCAGGACCGGCCGGAGGAGTGGTCAGGATATATTCCCTGGGCAGAGATAGCCCAAAACTCACTCCGCCACTCCTCCACTAACCTTACGCCTTTCCAGTGTGTGCTAGGTTATCAGTCGGTCCTGGCACCTTGGCATCAGAGCCAGATCGAAGCCCTCTGCCCGGTGGATGAGTGGTTTCGGCGCTCTGAGGAAACCTGGAACGCTGCGCATGTCCATCTGCAGCGGGCTATCAGGCGGCAAAAGGCGAGCGATCGCCACCGCAGTGAGGCTCCGGTGTATGCACCGGGAGATCGGGTCTGGCTCTCGACCCGAAACCTGTCCCCGCCTGCCCTGCCGGAAGCTGGGTCGGCAGGTTTGTGGGGCCATTTAAAGTCCTGAGGAGATTGAACAAGGTATGCTATAGGTTACAACTTTCCATTAATTACCGCATTAACCCCTCGTTCCATGTGTCTCTCCTCAGGCTGGTGGTGGCTGGTCTACTCCAGGAGAATGAGATACGAGAGGCTCCTCCGCCCCCGTTGGACATCGAGGGGGCTCCGGCGTACTCAGTCCGTTCCATCTTGAATTCGAGGCGTCGGATGGGGGGCCTGCAGTACCTCATGGAGTGGGAGGGGTACGGTCCGGAGGAACGGTGCTGGGTCCCTAGGAGGGACATCCTAGATCCCTCCATGTTGAGGGACTTCCACCGGAGTCATCCGATTCGCCCTGCTCCGTCCTCCTGGACGTCCCCCGAGGCCGGGTCGGCGCACGCTGAGCCGCACGTCAAGGGTACTGTCACGGAATCAGCCGAGGCTGCCCTCCTCCTTGCTCGGGCAGGCTTCGGCATTCGTCGTCCACGGAGTACTAGCTGCCACCGATCTATGTTTCGGTGTTTGTCTAGTTTGTCCAGATTGTTTGCACCTGTTTCCCATTATGTTATATTGTATTCCCTTTATAAACCCCCTGTCTCTCATTGGTTACGTGTGTGATTGTGTTCCGTTAGGTCGTAGTGCTGGTTCTATGCGTTATTTGTTCCTCCCTGTTTGAGGTTTGTTTTGTACTTTCTTTACTGTGTTAAGTAAAGTACGTTCTGCCAAGTAGTTCGGTGTCCTGCGCTTGACTTAGTTTCCTGCTGTTATGTGAATTATTTAACAAACTATTTCAGTTTCTCTCTGCGTCTCCCAAAAGGTTGTAAGTCTTTTGGGGATTTAAGTAACGGCCAGAGTCCCGGTCTGCATAGTCAGAGATATTTTTAATTGAGAATTCTGCCATCACAATTTCAGAGTCCATCTTTATACTCATACGTCATACAAAAAAATCCCTCCCCTCTGTAGGCAGGCTGTAGTTTTCCACTCTAAAACTGCTCTACTGACCATCAGTTCACACACACACACACACATATACACACATGCATACACACATATACACACACACACACACACACATACATACCTTACTCCCTGCATTACTCAGTTATTGCCAGTTCTCACAATATTCTGCACCATGTTTTCATAACAGTTTCTCCCTCCCTAAATTGGGAGGCCTCTTTATCTTAGTTTCTCAGTTGTCTTTGTTGTCTGGCCTAATTCTTACTCACATTGCTAAACAGTGGCTCAATGCCATAGCCTTTACTGGTCCTACACTCACACATTTCTAACACATTACACACAGTTTCAGGGTGTAATAATTAGTCATTAATAATTAATCTATCAATTCCACCCTTTGACTAAATATTACACACTTACAAAATATATGTTGTTATAGGAAATGAATCACACTTATTGAAGTATATAAGTTGGTTTGCATATAAAAACATTACAGGTTCATCAGGGTTACCCCATGATTAAAAGCGTAACGTTACTTTTTAGCAGTGGTAACTAGTACATCATACTTAAAACGAGACTTTAATACAAAAAGATCATTACAATAACTTTTAAACTAGAGATTTATAGTTCTAGGAAAACATCCAGTCTCAAACTGGATCGTCGTCGCCTCCACCAAGCCTGGTAGGTCATATCCTTCATTCCTTAGGGTCGGAGTCCGGGGATTGGGCTGTATCTCACCATCTGTTGGGAAACCGCCTTCTCCATCGCCTTGCTCACCAATCCTCGGACACAGGGAATAAGATAACATCCACAAAGAACAAGTATACCCATAGAAGCTATAACTTCACCCAGAATAGTTACAACAATAGTTTCCATTTACCAAATATGTTATCAAACCAACCGTTTAGGAACTATCAATACCAGAGTTCTCAGCCAGTTCGTTCGGCAGCGTGCTGAGTCCCTGAAGCGCTTTGGTCACGGACCCGTCCGGTGCTGTATTGTTTGGGGATGAAAGTACAGCACATAGATCCAAACAGAACACAAACTCCGCCCCGCTCAGCCAAAAGCATATCTAAAGCTATTCTATTATGCCATGCCATTAAGCTAGTTGCCGCTGTCTGCTCAGCTAATCCCTTTATTGCATCACGAGTGTGGTTTATAAATCTTGCTGGTTATAGTACATATAATTTATCCAATCTACGCTTTTAATAATTGTTGACCACCAGAAAAGACTTGATTCAAACCCAGCTGCGATCTGATTCCTAGCTTTGAATTCTTCTGGAACCCCTCGAGGTACTCCGATCCCATCAATGTATATATCCTTTCATCAAAGGATCCCGGGAGGAGGTCCTACTTTCTACGTGACAACTCACCAGTCTCTGACACGTTTGATTGTTTGCGTATGTAGGTGAATTCACAATCTGTTATCACCACACAACCATCAGATGTCAGCACGGGCCTGGTTTTGGTTCCTAAAATCATCTCGCAACAAAGAGGAGAGATTAGTCATGGTCTCTTTAGTTGTGACCTTCTCTGTGTGGGAGCAGGAGCTAAGATGCCCTACCCTGTATCCTATCTCTACTAGTCCTAGAAAAACAATAAGAGTCCCCTGAGACTTCAAACGGAGGCAACCTAGGTCTGGGTGACTTTGTTATCGGGGGATACAGATAGTGCAAGTTACCATAAGACTCCTTCACCACATTCCCAGGTGGCTTGAACAATTTAATAATGGAGGATAAACCTGACAGAGAATTAAAGCCTGTCAAGGGGAACGGAGTAGTTGTTAACCTTGGTTTGGCTGTCCCACAGGCATAACAGTCCTCTTTAGACATAGTTCTTGCCGTATACTGAACCCATTCCAACCACAGGTCCAGATCTCCTTACCCCGTCTCCACCTGGGTACTACTTCCCTTCAGGTCTAAAGTTTGCACTATCTTCACCACAGCCCCGGTCTCACTACCTCCCTCAGAGAGGTTTACTCTATAGGGTGCCCCAGTTGAAGAGGATATCTCACTTGTTCAGGTCTGTAACCTGTTTTATCATAATGCAGACTTTCAGACAGTACCTACCCTTATATGGGTCGCACTGCCATTTCTGGTAATTCCCTACTTTCACAATACACACCTGTCCTTAAACTGTGTATGGAGATTGATATATCCCCCGCTTGGGTATGAGCAACTACATAGTCCCAGGATGTACATGGTGACATACATATGGTGATGTCCTTCCCTAAAGTCCCTAGTACTTCCCCTTTCCCTACGTCTAGCTGCTCTCCTATGCCTTCGTAGACTGTGCTCAGGTATTATTTTATCAACTTGTGTTAGGTTAACTACTACTTCTGGCTGATCAGGAGGGCCTGAGTGTGTTAGGAATATGGCCCCCACAATCAGACAGCTACCTACCGATCAGGAGACCTGTGAATCCCCACCCTCGCCCTGAGAACATGTCAGACGCCAGAGGCCAACCCATTGCTTCACCTTCTATCGAACTCACACAGGGATGATCAGACAGGGTAAGGGAATCTTCGTTAAGGAGCCAACCCCCGAGCCCTAGTGGTGATTGGTTCTTTCTCCTAACTCTGTGTTTGTTCGTCAGGTGTAACTGGGTTTACCTTTTTTGCAGTGTGTGTACATGCACCCAGATGGATCTCTCAGCTATTCTGCTGGCAAAGGCAGTAACCAATAGGACTTGGTAGGGCCCTTCCCAACAGGCCTGCGTTCCAGTTTTTCTTCTTTTAGGGACTGGATGCTCACCAGTCTCCTGGTTAGATAGAGTGGGTCACCTTCTCCTTTAGTTCACCTGTGGGGCAACAAAACCTCTGACATACGGGTGTGGTTAATAAATGATCTTCTCACGTGTTCTGCTAGGGTGCTCTCTAGTTCTATGTCTGCCTGTCTGGTCCTGCCAACTGTGGCATTCTGTAAGGTCTTCCAAACACTTTCTCAAAGGGGGATAACCCATCTTTATCTGGGGTTACTCTACATTTATTTCCTTCACTCCGTGATAACTCTATAAAATCAATTTCCAATTGCTGGAAAGGGTACTTAGCCGAGGATACTCACCCTGAGGTGCCCTTTGTCTGCCCTGGTGATTATTTTGAGCACAAAGAACACATCTTGAACAAAAGTTTTTTTGTTATTTTTTTAAAAAAATAATTAGTAATCCCATGTGCAACAAAGTGTTGTCTAATCTGTTCTACCATCCATCCCTCCCTTTGACACATGTCACTGCCCATGTGTCAATATTACCACCTACCTAAACAATCACTTAGGTAATATTGGTAATTTATCATCCAATTGCCATCCCTTATTTTTATTTATTGGTAAAATAAACTATCTTAAAGTCCTCCTCTCATGCCTTTAGAATTTACCAGTGTGGATGATTAATTAACACCAGAAAGCTAAAACAGAGTTCAGAGGCAATTGAAATTCCATCCCATAGTATACCAAACATTACCATTATTCTAAATATTTAATAAATGTTACTTATCCCAAGTGTTCATTAAGTCCTCATGACATTCATTCTCATAAGAAATCATATATACCCCAAACTCAGTCAAAACCGAAAACTCCATAAAATTCACTGTGCGTGCTCCTCCAAGACCTATCACCCTTGACCTGCTGAAAAACCCCCCAAAATTGAAACAACAAGGCTTTATAAACATCATACTAGGTGTGTTGTTTTTTATTTGAAAACCCCAATTAAAAAACAACAACCAAACAGCCAGGTCATGAGGACTCCTGATTTCTCTCTTCCCCTTCTGCCTACAGTTTCTTAACTGGTGCCCTTCCTTGCACAGTAACTACACGGTTCCTCACATTCTCTAGCAAATGTCCCGTTTTTGTCACAATTGTAACACTTCCACTCACTCCCTGTCTCCACTATTACCATTTCCTTCTTGTCTGTCTTTGCTACCGTAACCTCTCTTCTCTCCTAGGTATTGACTAATAGTCTCACTGTCTCTAATTCAACACAAAACCCCATCATCAAATGTACTCCCAGCAGAACTGAAAAAAACAAAACAGACTGTGATTTCCAGGACACTGCACCTTTGTTTCTGGCCTCACTATCTCCCCCGGGAATTGGCCCTCCCTCAAGGTCCCCTCCCAATCTGCTCTTGGTAAACTGCAAACCTTTTATTGCTTCTGGTTTCATAGGGTATTGCTTCTGATATGACCTATGATTAGATTTGGGTATCACCTGTACTGGAATTACCCCTTTTATTAATCCTACGTCTGCTGGACCCCGGGACCACAAATGCTCTGGAACTTCTTTTAGTCTGACTCGTTGTTCTGTCAACAGGTATTCCTCTCCCAGCATCTGCTATTCTCATCTAAATGTACTATCTGTGGATGGGCTGTGTTGATCGCCACTCACAATATTGACCCAATCAGTGATCCTCTTACCCTTGGATACCCACTGGCCCATGTCTTTCCAGTCCTCTGCTGGCTCCTTTGCTAGGGACACATGTGGGCTCCATCTTTCCCTGAATTTTGGGGCCCTAGTTCCACCTCCACTGCTGCGTGGGTGTTGTCATAGTGAAACCATTTCAAGGCTATAGTCCTTTCTGTGGTTTTAAATAATGCTTCCTCATAGATTGCATCTGGACCTGGGTGTTTGTTATACCAGAGAGTACAGTGTAGGTCATCGGGGACATTTTAGTGGGGCCTGGTACTACATCACCAGCAAGTTCCATCAAGGTTCGGGAATATCAGTTATTCCCCCTTAACAAATCTTGCCTATACCAATAACATGGCTCCCCTTCCCCACAGACTACCATATTGTCTCTGACTATGTTACTTTCATTCCCCTCTCAGTGGAAATGACGGCCACATTCAATTTAGTCATTACATCACGTCCCAGTAAATTTACCGGACACAGCTTAGATATCAGGATGGGAATGGTTGCCTCTCATCCTGATTGGTCATGTTTTAGGGTTATTGGGGCTGATAACCTTTCAATAAATTGCACCAGAGGCAGATCGCACTATGATTTTCTCCCCCATCAATCCTGACTCCATCTGGCTTGTCTGTTGCACAGATTGCTGTCCTGCAGGCTCCCGTATCACAAAGGAATTTAATTTTTTTACCCATTACTGTCAATGTCAAATAAGGTTTCTGTTCCTGTTGAAGTGCTGAGTCAATAGTAGCCAATTCAAACACCTCACAATTTGGATCAAAAGCGTTCCTTAGTCTTCCCCTCACTAGAGTCTACTATTTCTCCCTCAAGGACTAGTCACGCCTTATCTTCCTCTTCCTCACGCTCAAAGCTGGGGGATGGACTTCTCTCTCGCTCTTCTCTCTTTTCTCTCTTTTCACTCCCCGGTTTCCCTTCTTGCCCTCTCCTTTATGTTTGCAGCGGGAAAAGTTATGGCCTATCTTGCCACAGTATTTACACGGGGCCTCACATTCTTTGGCAAAGTGCCCTCCCTTGTTACAGTTAAAGTCCCTATTCTCTCCCCCCTCCCCCCCATGTCCTTCACTCTTTCCTGCCTTATCTCCTCTCTCTCCTAAGTTTCTAGTTCTACCCGCCATCTCTCCCAGAGTGGCAATTAGTTACTCTGCATCTTCCTCTTCTTTCTTGGCTCTGTCCTGTCTGTTATTCTGCTCATGATGGATTGCATGTCTCTCTGAGGCTATTACACAATTCAGTTATTTTCCCAACATACTTCCGTGATCGGCCCATGGCAAAAGTGTCCTCTGGGCATCCCCTGAAACCCACTGCCCTCTAACGGCAGCCCAAACCTTACTATTCCTGTTTTGGGTGGGTCATTTCTTCTACCGCTCTGGCCACGTCCTCTGTGTTCATGGCCTGTCTGCTAAATGGCATATTATTATTATTACTGTATACATCTAAGGTTGCTGGGGCCCCTTTCATTCCCCGCCAATAGATTAGGTAAGGCTATCAGTGGGTACTGGCCCCCCTACTCTCTCTCTCTCACTGCTTCTTTCTCCTTTACACACCTTATCTATCTGTTTAAGCATGGATTTGAGTTTATCTGCGTCTAGACATCCTCAAAACCATACCTCTCCTCCACCTGGTTACATAATGGAGATTTCTTCTATCCCTGGATTCCATTTTAATTACATCAAGTATTTCTCCGTCCCCAGTAAATTCTGGGACCTCTTGTGAGGATTTGCCCCATGGTTGGTACTGTTAAAAATCCCTTAGCCACCTCTTCTATATAACAAGTCAATTTAACAAGTAATTCAAAATAGCTTCACACAACAACACCTTGAATCACCCCTTCCTGTATATGTAATCTTGACTAGTCCCCCAGAATTATCTCATACTTTTACAGAGGGATTTATCCCCAATGTAATCTTTGATATTTCCTGACAGTCTCATACAACAGGAATGGGTTCTCCCTCCTCTATACAACCACCTGGAACCACCCTCCCTGTATTGTAGTCTTGACTGTCACGGTTTCGGCCGAGGCTGCCTCTTCCTTGCTCGAGCAGGCTTCGGATCGTCGTCTCCGGAGTACTAGCTGCCACCGTTGTATGTTTCGATATTTGTTTGGTTTTGTCTTGATGTTGTACACCTGTTTTCGTTTAGCGCTCATTAGTGTCCTATAAGTTCTCGTTGTGTTTGTCAGGTGTTGTGTGTATTGTCCTCGCTGTCGTGTTTGTGCGCTACTGTTGGTCATCTGTACTTCGAGGTTTTCCTCCTCTGTTTTGGAGGGTTTTCGCACATGTTAGTGCGCATTTTGGTTTACGCCTGTGTGCGTATTCTCTCGTCTCCGGGCTTTTTGGCTCGTGTATTGAGTGAGTTTTCACTAAAGTCTTTTGGACTAAGTTTCGCGTCCTGCGCCTGATTCCGCACCACACCCACCTACAGCACCCACTGACAGAATCACACACCATAAGGATGGAATCAGCAGGAGCCGCAGCAGCACCTGAGTCTCTGGAGGATAGGGTCCGTGAGCAGAACGATCAGATCCTTCGTATCGGGACCGCCCTGCAGGACGTGATTAACACCCTTCAACGCTGGGAGACCAGAGGGACACCCACAACTCCACCTCCCGTGCCATCACCATCGGCCAGTCAGCCCATTCAAGCTCCGGAACCCAGGGGAATTCCGGGCCTCGCTCCGAGGGCCTATGATGGGACCGCTGCCGGGTGTCAGGCCTTCCTTCTACAGGTGGAGCTATACCTGGCCACCGCACACCCGGGCGCCCTGGGACACGAGCGCCCAGGCCGCCGGGGGAGGAGACACCCAGGAGTTCGCTTTAGAATTCCGAACCTAGCGGCGGATGCAGGGTGGAATGAGCGGCCCCTCATCGATCACTACCGGCTGAGTCTACGTGAGGACGCCCGCCGGGAGCTGGCCTGCAGGGATACAGCCTTTTTCGATCAGTTAGTGGACATGTCCATCAGGCTGGACACCTGTGGCTACCCGGACGCCCAGGGGGGTCCGTCCCATTCCATCCTCCAGCATTCTCCACGAGCCCTATGGAGCTCGGGGTGCTGGCGCTAGAGAGAGGAGGTCGGAGCACGAGGGGGGCCGGGCCCTCTGCACCAACTGTGGCCGTGGAGGACACACCGCGGCTAGGTGCTGGGGAGGGTCTCCTAGGGGAGAAGACACAGGCTCCGCACTGGGGGAGTCCTCCAGGTGAGTAGGCGCCCACTTACCCAGAGCTCTTGTTGCGCACGCCTGTATACCTGTGCGATTTCCACAGGTTGCACTCATTCCCAGCATAAGGCGCTGGTAGATTCAGGCGCGGCTGGGAATTTTGTTGATAGAAAACTTTGTGTAGAATTAGGGATTCCCTTCTTCCTGCTGACGCCCCATTCCGTATGCCCTAGATAGCCGTCTGTAGATCGGGCTTGATCAGGGAAGTCACGGCACCACTTAGGATGTGTACGCAGGGGGTCATGAGGAGATTATCCAGCTATTTCTGATCGACTCGCCTGCGTATCCGGTGGTGCTGGGTATGCCTGGTGAGTATCCATAATCGGGTCTATTTCGTGGCAGGAGAGGGCTCTGATGGAGTGGTCTGCCCAGTGTGTGGCCGATGTTTAGGTGTTTCCGTGGGGGGCTACCTCGGTGGAGAGTCCAAACCAGGTGCCCGCATTGCACATTCCCCGGAGTATGAGGATTTGGCTGTTGTGTTCAGTAAGTCGAGGGCGACGACCCTCGGCAGGGAGATTGTGCGATAGACCTCCAGGCAGGAGCTGTGCTCCCACGAGCCATGTGTATCCTCTGTCTCAAGAGGAGAAAAGAGCTATGGAGACTTACATAGACGAATCTGAGACAAGGATACATACGGCCATCCACTTCCCCGCTTGATTTTTTTTGTGAAGAAGAAGGATGGAGGGTTACGCCTGCATTGATTACCGTAGTCTCAATCAGATCACGGTGAAGTACAGCTATCCACTTCCTCTGATTGCGCACTCATGACGGAGTCATGCACGTGGGCGCGCTTTTTTCACAAAAATTGATCTCAGGAGCGCTTACAACTTGGTGCGCATTGGAGAGGGCGATGAATGGAAGACAGAGTTTAGTACCACCTCGGGGCATTACGAGTATCTTGTCATGCCATACGGGTTGATGAACGCTCCTTCAGTGTTCCAACCACTCGGGGATGAGATATTCAGGGACATGCAGGGGCAGAGGGTGGTCGTGGTACATAGATGACATTTCGCGTACTCGCCTACCCGAGCCGAGCATGTGGCCCTGGTGCGCCGAGAGTTGAGGAGGCTGCTGGAGCACGACCTGTATGTCAAGGCCAGAGAAATGTCTGTTTTTCCAGGAGTCGATCCCTTTTGGGTTATCAGTTGTCTGCGCTAGGGGTGAAGAATGGAGGTTGACCGGTGCAGCCGCAGGTAATTGGCACACTCCAACCACTGCTAAAGAGGTGCAGCAGTTCTTGGGGTTTGCAAATACTACCGGAGGTTTATCCGGGTTTTGGAGCAGGTGGCAGCTCCTATAACGCCTCTTTGAAGGGGGTCCGGTGCGCTTGCAGTGGTCAGCCGAGGCGGACAGGGCTTTTGGGAGGCTGAAGGACCTGTTACGCGTGCTGGCGCATCCGATCCTTACCATTTCAGGTAGAGGTGGACGCGCCAGAGGCCGGTATAGGAGCCGGCTTTCGCACGGTCCGGCACGCCACTCGAACTCCGCCCTGGGTGCTTTTTATTCCAAAGCCTAGTCCGCAGCGCAAATTATGACGTAGGGGACAGGAGCTGTTAGCCGTGGTACAGGCCCTAAAGGTGGGGAGGCATTGGCTTGAGGGGGCTCAACACCCTTTTCTCATTTTGACTGACCACCGTAAACTGGAGTACATCCGGGCAGCTAGGAGACTGAACCTCGCCAAGCGCGGTGGAACATGTTTTTTGGCCCGGTTCGTATTTAAGATCACGTACATCCCTGGGTCACAGAACGGTAAGGCAGACGCACTGTCTCCGGGCGGTATGACATGGAGGAGAGGTCCGGGAGCCCACTCCCATACGGCCGGAGTCTTGTTGGTGGCACCGGTAGTGTGGGAAGTCGATGCTGAGATCGAGCGGGCGCTGCGCACCGACCCCTAGTCCTCCGCGATGCCGGGAGGGGTACGACGCGCCCCGCCGAGGTCCGGAGGGTCGGACGTACGCCCCGCCTAGGTTCGGGATCGATTGATCTATGGGCTCACACGCACCCTCAGGACATCCTGGATGGCCGGACAGTGCACTGCCTTAGTGCTAAGTACTGGTGGCCCACGTTAGCGAGGGATGTGAGGGTTTATGTCTCCTCCTGCTCGGTGTGCGCCCATGTAAGGCGCCTAGACATCTGCCTAGGGGTAAGTTACAACCCCTGCCCGTTCCACAACGACCATGGTCTCACCTCTCGGTGGACTTCCGCCCACTGACCTTCCCCTCGCAGGGGAATACTACTATACTGATCGTTGTGGACCGGTTCCCTCTAAGGCCTGTCGCTTGCTCCCTATGCCGGGCCTTCCTACTGCCCTACAGACCGCAGAAGCTCTATTCACCCATCGCACTACGAGGTACCCGAGATTGTGTCTGATCGAGGTCCAGTTCACCTCCAGAGTCTGGAGAGCGTTTATGGAGCTGCTTTGGGGGTCTCGGTGAGCCTCACCTGGGTTACCACCCTGAGAGTAATGGGCAGGTGGAACGTGTGAACCAAGATTTGGGTAGGTTTCTTAGATCATACTGCCAGGATCCGGCCAGAGGAGGGGGCACGCGACGCTCCCTGGGCAGAAATGGCCCAGAATTCCCCACGTATCTCAACTAACCTAACCCTTTCCAATGTGTGTTAGGTTACCAGCCAGTTCTGGCACCATGGTAGCAGAGCCAGATCGAGGCTCCTGCGGTGGATGAGTGGGTGCGGCGCCGGAGGACACGTGGAACGCGCAGACACGCCCACCTGCAGCGGGCCTCCGTCGCCAGAAGGCGAGCGCCGATCTCCACCGCGAGGGAGGGGGCCGGTGCACGCCCTGGTGATCGAGTTGGCTCTCTACCAGACCTGCCCTCCGCCTGCCCTGCCGGAAACTGGGTCGGCGGTTTGTGGGGCCGCTTAAAGTCCTGAGAAGATTGAACGCAGGTGTGTTACAGATTACAACTACTCTATTGAGTATAAGAATATTAACCCCTCGTTCCATGTGTCTCTTCTCAGGCCGGTGGTAGCTGGTCCACTCCAGGAAAATGAAATCAGAGAGACTCCTCCGCCCCCCAGGACATCGAGGGGGCACCCGCGCACTCGGGCGGTCCATTTGGATTCGAGACGCCGATGGGGGTCTCCAATATCTCGTGGAGTGGAGGGGTAATGCCCGGAGGAACGGGTGCTGGGTGCCGAGGAGAGACATTTTGGACCCGCCTCCTGACAGAATTCCACCGTAGTCACCCGACGCGCTTCTGCTCCGCTGGCCCCCTGGTCGTCCCCAGAGGCCGGAGTCGGGCGCACGCCTGGAGCCGCGGCAAGGGGGGCGGGTACTGTCACGGCTTCGGGCCGAGGCTGCCTCTTTCCTTGCTCGGGCAGGCTTCGGCGACCGCCGCCTCCGGAGTACTAGCTGCCACCGTTGTATGTTTCGGATGTTCGCTTGGTTTTGTCTTGATGTTGTACACCTGTTTTCGCTTTAGCGCTCATTAGTGTCCTATAAGTTCTCCAGTTGTGTTTGTCAGGTGTTGTGTGTGATTGACCCGCTGTCGTGTTTGTGCGCTACTGTTGGTCATCTGTACTTCGTTGTTTTCCTCCTCTGTTTTGAGGGTTCTCGCACATGTTAGTGCGCATTTTGGTTTACGCCTGTGTGCGTATTCTCTCGTCTCCGGGCTTTTTGGCTCGTGTATTGAGTGAGTTTTCACTAAAGTCTTTGGACTAAGTTTCGGGGTCCCTGCGCCTGATTCCTGCACCACACCCACCTACAGTGCACCCACTGACATTGACTAGTCCCCCAGAATTATCTCATACTTTTACAGAGGGATTTATCCCCACAATGTAATCTTGATAATTCCTGACAGTCTCATACAACAGGAATGGGTTCTCCTCCTCTATACAACCACCTGGAATTATTCATAGATGTGACTTTTGAGCAAACATTAGGTCTCACAAGTATACAACCTTACATGATTATTGGTGTTATATCGTAACCTGGAGTTTATAAGGCTCCAGAACGGATAGAGTTACAGCAAAATCTACAGTTGTTTGTGACTTTTGACTTACTAATATTCTATTTCTCACACATGCTATTTTAATTCCTTCTGGTGTATTTTTGTATTTGTTTAACCCTGATTATTTGTTGACTGTTCAATAATCTCTTACAGGTTCCATCCTATAGGTGTACTTTTAATAGTTCCTTCTATTTCAACACCGGTAGTTTCTTTTGGTAATGGTCTACTACCGTGAATCATTACGGACCCACCAACAGGTTGACTAGTCCCCCAGAATTATCTCCTACTCCACGGAGGAGTCTATCCTCACAATGTAATATTGATAATTCCTGACAGTCCCCTACATTTCACTTAAAATGGCTACGCATTGATCAATTTGCTACTTTTCAATATTTTAGCAAGTTCTCAAATCAATTTCACCAAGTAATGAATAAAGACGACTGACCTTATCCTTGCAGCCGAGATTCAATGTAGGTTTGGATTCCGCCACCGCCTCTGTATTAATTAGGTGTCCTCTGGCCTGTTTTAACCCTTAATGTCAAAGGGCAGGACTTTCTATTTGACTGAATGTATCATTCGCCCGATCGACGGTTTTCAGAGTTACCTGGAATGACAGAAACGGGGTATTGGAGTCCGCCTCAGAAGGACCAAGCTGTTATGTGAATTATTTAACAAACTATTTCAGTTTCTCTGTGCGTCTCCCAAACGGTTGTAAGTCTTTGGGATTTAAGTAACGGCCAGAGTCCCGGTTGCATAGTCAGAGATATTTATTCATTGAGAATTCTGCCATCACAATTTCAGAGTCCATCTTTTATACTCAGACGGCATACAAAAAATCCCCTCTGTAGCGGGCTGTAGTTTTCCACTCTAAAACTGCTCTACTGACCATCAGTTCACACACACACACACACACACACACACACACATCTACACACATGCATACACACATACACACACACACACACACACACATACATACCTTACTCCCTGCATTACTCAGATATTGCCGTTCTCACAATATTCTGCACCATGTTTTCATAACAGTTTCTCCCCTCCCTAAATTGGGAGGCCTCTTTATCTTAGTTTCTCAGTTGTCTTTGTTGTCTGGCCTAACTCTTACTCACATTGCTAAATAGTGGCTAAATGCCATAGCCTTTACTGGTCCTACACTCACACATTTCTAACACATTATACACAGTTTCAGGGTGTAATAATTAGTCATTAATAATTAATCTATCACCTGCATACACGTCACCTTGACACATTGATTTATTTTATGAAACTCTGCTTGTGAGTGTGGTGAAAGGAGTCAGGCGCTGGAGGGTAATCACCGAATACAGAGTGTATTCCTTCGTTGACACACAAATGCGCTCCAATAGCGATCAACGCAACAGGCACAGGGGAAAGAAACATCCCTGGCAATTACACTTTAACGGAATCCAATAATACATAGGCACAGGGGGAAAATCTACCCTGGCAACACAATGTTATGAGTAGCTCCACCGAGCTACATACTCTCACAATTAACAATCCCCCACATGGACAAGAGGGCAGAGGGAACACTTATACACGGATTAATGAGGGGATTAGAACCAGGTGTGCGTGATTGACAAGACAATTGTGATGATGATTGGGGCGGCAGTGGTTAGTACTCCGGTGACGGACGAACGCCGAAGCCTGCCCGAACAAGGAGGGGAGGCAGCCTCGGCCGAAGTCGTGACAGTTAGTGATCAAGAACCCTATACGTACAGTGCCTTGCAAAAATATTCATACATATTTCTTCAAATTGTATTGAGTTACAAAGTGGGATTAATAAATATAATATTGCACAATCTCTTAGAGATTACCCAAGAAGACGCACCGCCGTAATCGCAGCCAACAATGTTTCTAGCATGTATTGACTCAAGGAGCTGACTATATTTTAGTTATTTATTTTATATCAATCTTTTCAAAAAAGTAAATAGAAATCTTCCACTTTGACATTCAAGTATTTGCGTAGATTGTTGACAAAAAATTACAATGAAATCCCTTTGAATCCCATTTTGTAACAACAAAGTGAATAAATCCAAGGGGCATGAATACTTTTGCAAGGCACTGTAGTTTCAGTACCAATAATTAGTTTTGAAGTACTTTCTGAATTCCTGTTCAGAAGAGTGCAGAGAATGTTGACAATGATAACAATTGTTTTATTGCACAGCTGAGGAACATGCTTCCTAAGAGTATACTTTTTCATATCTCAAGAAAATATACTTAAGTATACTTTCAAAAAAGTATATTTAACTTACATGTCCATAAAAAATATTTAAAGTTTACTTTCAAAAAGGCATTGGCAGATAATTTGCATATCCCCATCATCCTTTTCTGCAGTTGAAGTTTTGATTTATAATATATTGTTCGTCATATTTAGCTTATTCAAATATTTTCATGTTCATTTTCAAACTGAATAATGTTGTCGTTTTAATTACACATTACATTTTACACATTACACATTGTATTGATATGTTAATGACTAAAAGTATAATTGAAACACATTATAAATACACTTTTTTTGTAAAGAAAATACAGGAATTCTAATTGAAATACCATTTTAGTGTATTTCTAAATTATGAGAACTATACATAATAGTACTTAAGGTGTACTTAAAGTATATTTGTTTAGCTCTTTATTTAATATTCTAAGAATATACTTAAGTACAAAAAAAGTGTCCCAATTTAGATAATTTTAAATGTATTTAATATACTTAAATGCTAATAAAAATACAAATAAAATTGACATGAAATGCATTACATGTATTTAAAATGGTTCCAATGTAGATAATTTTAAACATACTTAAAATATGTTAATATTTGAAAAAAATGGTACACCTGTCAGGTGGATGGATTATCTTGGCAATGGAGAAATGCTCACTAACAGGGATGTAAACAAATTTGTGCACAACATTTGAGAGAAATAAGCTTTTTGTGCGTATGGAAAATGTCTGGAATGTTTTTATTTCAGCTCATGAAACATGGGATCAACACATTACATGTTGTGTTTATATTTTTGTTCAGTGTAGAACTGTCCCTGCTAGTGTGAAAGGAACCTGTCACGATCGTCTTCTTGTGAGATATTGGACCAAGGTGCAGCGTGTGCAAAATACATCTCTTTATTATGGAAGAGGGAAAAACACGAAACCGAACACTATCCAAAACTAACAAAACAACAAACGACCGTGAAGCTAAATAACGTAAGTGCACAGACAAGCAACAAACGTTCAACATAGACAATTACCCACAAACACATGATGCCCATGGCTGCCTTTAAATATGGCTCCCAACTAGATACAATAAACCACAGCTGTCTCCACTGAGAACCAACCCAGGCAGCCATCAACATACAAACACCTAGACAAGACATTACCCCATAAACCTACAAACCCCAGACAAACCAAAACACATACTTCACCATGTCACACCCTGACCTAACTAAAATATTAATGAAAACAAAGATAACTAAGGCCAGGGTGTGACATAACCCTCTCTTAAGGTGCGAACTCCGGGCGCACCAGCATAAAGTCTAGGGGAGGGTTGGGTGGGCGCCTGTCCACGGTGGCGGTGGCATGGTCGTGGTCCCCACCCCACCATAGTCACTACCCGCTCGTAGCCTCCTCCAAATGACCACCCTCCAACTTAACCCCACTGGATTAAGGGGCAGCACCGGACTAAGAGGCAGCACCGACTAAGGGGGCAGCACCGACTAAGGGGCAGCACCAGGATAAGGGGCAGCACCAGGATAAGGAGCAGCACCAGGACAGGGGCAGCACCAGGATAAGGGGCAGCACCGGCCCAAGGGGGCAGCACCGACCAAGGGGCAGCACCGGACTGAATGGCGGATCTGGCTGGCTGGCTCTGGCGGATCCTGGCTGGCTGGCGATCCTGGCTGGACGTCTGGCGGATCCCGGCTGGACGGCTTGGCGGATCCTGGCTGGACGGCTTGGCGGATCCTGGCTGGACGGCTCTGGCGGATCCTGGCTGGACGGCTCTGGCGGATCCTGGCTGGACGGCTCGCGGCTGGCTGACGGATCTGGCTGCTCGCGGCTGGCTGAAGGATCTGGCTGCTCAGGCTGGCTGGCGATTGGCTGCTCATGGCTGGGGCGGAAGGCTCTGGCTGATCCTGCTGGCGGAAGGCTCTGGCTGATCCTGTCTGGCGGAAGGCTCTGGCTGATCCTGTCTGGCGGAAGGCTCTGGCTGATCCTGTCTGGCGGAAGGCTCTAGCGGCTCCTGTCTGGCGGAAGGCTTTAGCGCCTCCGGTCCGGGACGGCTCTGAAGGCTCTGGCAGACGGGCGGTAGCAGGCTCAGTACAGACGGGCAGTTCGCGCAGCGCTTGGCAGACGGACAGTTCAGACGGGCGTTGGGCAGACGGAAGCAGTCCAGGCGCCGCTAGGCAGACGGCAGACTCTGGCCGGGCCGAGACGCACATAAGGCCAGTGCGTGGTGCCGGAACTGGAGGTACCGGGCTGAGGACACGATCTCAGGTCTAGTGCGGGAGAAGGAACAGGGCATGTGGACCCTGGGGACGCACACAAGGTCTAGTGGCGTGGTGCCGAACTGGTGGTCCCGGGCTGAGGACACGATTCAGGGCTAGTGCGGGGAGCAGCAACAGGCCGGACCGGGCTGGCGACGCGCACCGCAGGTTTGGTGCGGAGTGGCAGGGAACAGGCCGGGTCGGGCGGGCGACGCGCACCGAGACTGGTGCGGGTGGTAGGAACAGGCCGGACCGGCTGGCGACGCGCACCGAGGTTTGGTGCGAGTGGCAGGAACAGGCCGGTCGGGCTGGCGACGACACCGTAGGCTTAGCACTGGAGCAGGAACCGACCGGGCTGGACTGGCGACGCACACCGTGGGTTGATGCGCGGAGTAGGAACAGGCCGGTCCGCACTGGGAACACACACCACTGGCCTTAACCGGGATCAGGAACGGGCCGGGACCGGACTGGTAACACACTCAGTCTCACGCCGTGCCTCAACTGCTTCCTCCCTCTACTCGCCAATGGCTCCCGTGAAACCGGTAGCCTTCTTCCACGGCTCCCTGTGGCAGCCTCCTCTGCCCAGCCGCCTGCCATGTGCCCCCCCCAAAAACTTTTTGGGGTTGCCTCGTCCCTCCGACGATGGCCCGCTGACGCCGCTGCTCTCTCTCAGTCGCCTCTCACTGTTTCACACCATGGCCGCCGATCCATCCCATCCAGGATTTCCCCCAAGTCCAAGACCCTTTACCTTCCAAAAATCTCCCCCATGTCCAGACCCTTGGCTCCTGGACACGCCGCTTGGTCCTTTGATGGTGGGTAACTCTGTCACGATCGCCTTCTTGTGAGATATTGGACCAAGGTGCAGCGTGTGCAAAATACATCTCTTTATTATGGAAGAGGGAAAAACACGAAACCGAACACTATCCAAAACTAACAAAACAACAAACGACCGTGAAGCTAAATAACGAGTGCACAGACAAGCAACAAACGCTCAACATAGACAATTACCCACAAACACATGATGCCCATGGCTGCCTTAAATATGGCTCCCAATTAGAGACAATAAACCACAGCTGTCTCCAATTGAGAACCAATCCAGGCAGCCATCAACATACAAACACCTAGACAAGACATTACCCCATAAACCTACAAACCCCTAGACAAACCAAAACACATACTTCACCATGTCACACCCTGACCTAACTAAAATATTAATGAAAACAAAGATAACTAAGGCCAGGGTGTGACAGAACCAATCAGAACAGTCTCTTTATGAAAGGAATCCAACTGAACTGTTCCTGTGTAAAAGGAACCATTCAGTAGCATGCCTGTGTGAAAAGAACCAATAACAACTGTTCCTGTGTGAAAGGAACCAATCAGGGCCCGGTTTCCCGACAGCGATGACATTTAGGCTTACAAGTGTTTCAATGATGCATCGTAAAAAATAAAGTCTGAAGATGTCACACCCGCTTCCCAAAACACCACGCAGTGCACTCGTTACTAAGTGAAACTTAACTGTGTCATTACAGGAGTGATTCCAGGATATAGGCTAAAGAGCTCGCTGTAACTCCTAAATGATTTATGGCTATTCAGTCATCATTTGTTATCCCTTTTTGTAATACAGTTTTCCCATCAAGAGAATAAATGTTCTGTAACCTATTACGTGTTTAAGTTGTATGATGTTGGCCATGTGTTCTGTATTCTAAGTGTTTGTATTAGGTTGGCCATGTGTTCTGTATTCTAAGTGTTTGTATTATGTTGGCCATGTGTTCTGTATTCTAAGTGTTTGTATTATGTTGGCCATGTGTTCTGTATTCTAAGTGTTTGTATGATGTTGGCCATGTGTTCTGTATTCTCAAGTGTTTGTATTATGTTGGCCATGTGTTCTGTATTCTAAGTGTTTGTATGATGTTGGCCATGTGTTCTGTATTCTAAGTGTTTGTATTATGTTGGCCATGTGTTCTGTATTCTAAGTGTTTGTATGATGTTGGCCATGTGTTCTGTATTCTAAGTGTTTGTATGATGTTGGCCATGTGTTCTGTATTCTAAGTGTTTGTATGATGTTGGCCATGTGTTCTGTATTCTAAGTGTTTGTATGATGTTGGCCATGTGTTCTGTATTCTAAGTGTTTGTATTATGTTGGCCATGTGTTCTGTATTCTAAGTGTTTGTATTAGGTTGACCATGTGTTCTGTATTCTAAGTGTTTGTATTAGGTTGACCATGTGTTCTGTATTCTAAGTGTTTGTATGATGTTGGCCATGTGTTCTGTATTCTAAGTGTTTGTATGATGTTGGCCATGTGTTCTGTATTCTAAGTGTTTGTATTATGTTGGCCATGTGTTCTGTATTCTAAGTGTTTGTATTATGTTGGCCATGTGTTCTGTATTCTAAGTGTTTGTATTATGTTGGCCATGTGTTCTGTATTCTAAGTGTTTGTATTATGTTGGCCATGTGTTCTGTATTCTAAGTGTTTGTATTATGTTGGCCATGTGTTCTGTATTCTAAGTGTTTGTATGATGTTGGCCATGTGTTCTTTATTCTAAGTGTTTGTATTATGTTGGCCATGTGTTCTGTATTCTAAGTGTTTGTATTATGTTGGCCATGTGTTCTGTATTCTAAGTGTTTGTATTATGTTGGCCATGTGTTCTGTATTCTAAGTGTTTGTATGATGTTAACCATGTGTTCTGTATTCTAAGTGTTTGTATGATGTTGGCCATGTGTTCTGTATTCTAAGTGTTTGTATGATGTTGGCCATGTGTTCTGTATTCTAAGTGTTTGTATGATGTTGGCCATGTGTTCTGTATTCTAAGTGTTTGTATTAGGTTGACCATGTGTTCTGTATTCTAAGTGTTTGTATGATGTTGGCCATGTGTTCTGTATTCTAAGTGTTTGTATTAGGTTGACCATGTGTTCTGTATTCTAAGTGTTTGTATGATGTTGGCCATGTGTTCTGTATTCTAAGTGTTTGTATTAGGTTGGCCATGTGTTCTGTATTCTAAGTGTTTGAATGATGTTGGCCATGTGTTCTGTATTCTAAGTGTTTGTATTAGGTTGGCCATGTGTTCTGTATTCTAAGTGTTTGTATTATGTTGGCCATGTGTTCTGTATTCTAAGTGTTTGTATGATGTTGGCCATGTGTTCTGTATTCTAAGTGTTTGTATTATGTTGGCCATGTGTTCTGTATTCTAAGTGTTTGTATAATGTTGGCCATGTGTTCTGTATTCTAAGTGTTTGTATTATGTTGGCCATGTGTTCTGTATTCTAAGTGTTTTGTATTATGTTGGCCATGTGTTCTGTATTCTAAGTGTTTGTATGATGTTGGCCATGTGTTCTGTATTCTAAGTGTTTGTATTATGTTGGCCATGTGTTCTGTATTCTAAGTGTTTGTATTATGTTGGCCATGTGTTCTGTATTCTAAGTGTTTGTATGATGTTAGCCATGTGTTCTGTATTCTAAGTGTTTGTATGATGTTGGCCATGTGTTCTGTATTCTAAGTGTTTGTATTATGTTGGTCAGTGTGTTCTGTATTCTAAGTGTTTGTATTATGTTGGCCATGTGTTCTGTATTCTAAGTGTTTGTATTATGTTGGCCATGTGTTCTGTATTCTAAGTGTTTGTATGATGTTGGCCATGTGTTCTGTATTCTAAGTGTTTGTATGATGTTGGCCATGTGTTCTGTATTCTAAGTGTTTGTATTATGTTGGCCATGTGTTCTGTATTCTAAGTGTTTGTATTATGTTGGCCATGTGTTCTGTATTCTAAGTGTTTGTATTATGTTGGCCATGTGTTCTGTATTCTAAATGTTTGTATTATGTTGGCCATGTGTTCTGTATTCTAAGTGTTTGTATTATGTTGGCCATGTGTTCTGTATTCTAAGTGTTTGTATTATGTTGGCCATGTGTTCTGTATTCTAAGTGTTTGTATTATGTTGGCCATGTGTTCTGTATTCTAAGTGTTTGTATGATGTTGGCCATGTGTTCTGTATTCTAAGTGTTTGTATGATGTTGGCCATGTGTTCTGTATTCTAAGTGTTTGTATTAGGTTGACCATGTGTTCTGTATTCTAAGTGTTTTCTCCTGCTATTCTGTACTCAATGTTGGATTATGTAAATTCTGCATTTCTTCAGTTTGTGTAAACTGTGAGCAAGAATAAATAAGCCCAATGTCAAAGTCGCCTGATCCCTCATTCACTATTGAAAAGATCAACTTGACCTATAAATAGGACATGATGACATGGTTTTCATAATTGCTCAACAAATCATTGTCTACAGATATTCTACAATTATATCATTAACAATTAAAATAATTTAAACATGAAGTATCAAGGTGAGCAACGTTGCCATAGACCTAATAGTTGACCTTTTAGGATACTGGTTAGGCTACAGTGAAATGTGGTGACCTTTTAGATAACAATAGCCTATAGGACTAATAGACAGGAAGCATCTCAGACGTAACCTAATGGGTTAATACTAGGTAGGTCTATCGATTGCACGTACAGGAAATTGATGTCATTATTTACCCTAATAACCTAGCTATTATATAATTTGGTTATCTCAGTTTTCATTTTTTTTATTTTTATATCCTTGCTTCCCTTGTTTATAACATACTTTGTAGGCTATTTATATTCAACTACGAGATTTTCTCTGTGCAAAAGTGATGTGGGAGGGCAAACTGTGATCTAAGGACACTCTTAGGTATTCTATGAGTGTTGTGAGGCAGGCGTCAGATCACTAGTGAATTCAAGTGATAACGTTAATAACGACGGTTTTGGGAAACGGCTTGAACGAAGGTTCTATTAATGAACTTAGCTTTTGGGAAACCAGGCCCAGAACCGTACCTTTATGAAATTAACCAATTAGTAGCATCTCTGTGTGAAAATAACCAATCAGAACCGCCAATCAGAACCAATCAGAACCGCATACGCATACATTGTGATATTGTTGTATGGGTGGTATTAAACATTTTGTATTGTAGATATGTAGTGGTGTAATAATGTTATATGATGTACTGTTTTATATTTTGTTTTATATGTAATGTAAGTGTTTTAATATGTTTGGACCCCAGGAAGATTAGCAGCTACCCTGGCAGCAGCTAATGGGGATCCATAATAAATACAAATACAAAAGATCAATCAACTCTGTCCCTATGTGAAAGGACCAATCAACTGTGTCTCTCTGTGAAAGGACCAATCATCTGTGTCTCTCTATAAGAGACAGGGGTCCACCACTGAGTCAACCAGCTCCATATTTCATCTAAAAGAAAAGAGGCCAGGAGACAACATGGATGACTCATTTTATAATCAGCCATCTTGGACTGGAGATCAACGGAACTCCTATGGCCTGGGTTTCTAGAAAACCCCATGGAACATTGACCTGGCTTCTCATTGGCCAACTCTGTAACTGTGATAATGTCCTGCCTACTGCCATCCATAATAGTGACAGATCTCTTTCCTGATTGGAAGAGAGAGGGATGTTGTGTCAGTCGGAAGGAGCCAAAGGGCAGAGAGGACGAGGAGAAGGACTTGATAGGGAGCGGATGAACCATGTTGGTGTCACGGAAGAGGGAGAGTCTGCGTACAACAAAAACTACAACCACAGAGGACGTAGTGAGGTCGAGCGCTATCGTGGGTCACTGCAGAGGAGACTACATGGCTTCTGCCAGCTCCTCACTGCAGAGGAGACACATGGTTTCTGCCAGCTCCTCACTGCAGAGGAGACTACATGGTTTACTGCCAGCTCCTCACTGCAGAGGAGACCACATGGTTTCTGCCAGCTCCCCCTCACTGCAGAGGAGACTACATGGTTTCTGCCAGCTCCTCACTGCAGAGGAGACTACATGGTTTCTGCCAGCTCCTCACTGCAGAGGAGACTACATGGTTTCTCGCCAGCTCCTCACTGCAGAGGAGACTACATGGTTTCTGCCAGCTCCTCACTGCAGAGGAGACTACATGGTTTCTGCCAGCTCCTCACTGCAGAGGAGACTACGTGGTTTCTGCCAGCTCCCTCACTGCAGAGGAGACTACGTGGTTTCTGCCAGCTCCTCACTGCAGAGGAGACTACATGGTTTCTGCCAGCTCCTCACTGCAGAGGAGACTACATGGTTTCTGCCAGCTCCTCACTGCAGAGGAGACTACATGGTTTCTGCCAGCTCCTCACTGCAGAGGAGACTACATGGTTTCTGCCAGCTCCTCACTGCAGAGGAGACTACATGGTTTCTGCCAGCTCCTCACTGCAGAGGAGACTACATGGTTTCTGCCAGCTCATCACTGCAGAGGAGACTACATGGTTTCTGCCAGCTCCTCACTGCAGAGGAGACTACATGGTTTCTGCCAGCTCCTCACTGCAGAGGAGACTACATGGTTTCTGCCAGCTCCTCACTGTAATTATGATCCAGTTGAAACAATAACAAAGTGCCAGCCCGCCTCTGTTTTGGTAAAAAAAGCTGAGAGATGGGGCAGGAGAAATGTAACCACTCTCAGATTCATAGACATATCTATTGATACAAGGACGGACCATCCATGATATCAAAAGAATAGTTTCAGTCATGTTTTGAGGCTATACAGTGTTTGTTCAGAGTGTATTTTGGGTTCTGATGGGGTACGACAGTTGAACTAAGCTCCTGAGGAATGTATAAGTTATATTCTTCAAGAATAAATGGGCATTGATTTATATGTCCGAAAACAAATGTAGCAGCTGCAGATTTCCACTTTAATTGATCTGCCCGGTAAAACGAAGGTTAAAAATAAAAGTTGCCTCGTGACTGCACTTATCTTCCTGCGCCAGTGTATGATGTTGGTCATGTCCAGAAGGTGATTGGCTGACAGAAACCTAGTCAGAACACAGCAGCGGAGGAATTGAACAGCACTGTACTGGTAATGGCACGAGTAATGTTCTGTGATGCACGAAGCAATCCACTCCTCAACAACTTAAAATTACGTTCAGTAACATTTAGCAGACGCATGAGTTCAACCTAAGTGACTTACTGTACAGAGGCTGTCAACGTCGTCCGTGACACAGGCTTTCAACCTAAATCACTTACTGTACAGAAGCTGTCAACATGAACAGTGACACAGGCTTTCAACCTAAGTGACTTAATGTACAAAAGTTGTCAACATGAACAGTGACACAGGCTTTCAACCTAAGTGACTTACTGTACAGAAGCTGTCAACATGGACAGTGACACATACTGTCTATCCAGCACCATGATTTAATAATCTATCTAACCCAGTCAGTCTTTACATCCAGCACCATGATTTAATAATCTATCTAATCCACTCAGTCTTTATATCCAGCACCATGATTTAATAATCTACAGTTGAAGTCAGACGTTTACATACACTTTAGCCAACTACATTTAAACTCAGTTTTTCACATTTCCTGACATTTAATCGTAGTAAAAATTCCCTGTCTTAGGTCAGTTAGGATCACCACTTTATTTTAAGAATGTGAAATGTCAGAATAATAGTAGAGATAATGATTTATTTCAGCTTTTATTTATTTCGTCACATTCCCAGTGGGTCAGAAGTTTAAATACACTCAATTAGGATTTGGTAGCATTGCCTTTAAATTGTTTAACTTGGGTCAAACGTTTCGGGTAGCATCTCCACAAGCTTTCCACAATAAGTTGGGTGAATTTTGGCCCATCTCCTCCTGACAGAGCTGGTGTAACTGAGTCAGGTTTGTAGGCCTTATTGCTCGCACACACTTTTTTCAGTTCTGCCCACACATTTTCTATGGGATTGAGGTCAGGGCTTTGTGATGGCCACTCCAATACCTTGACTTTGTTGTCCTTAAGCCATTTTGCCACAACTTTGAGAAGTATGCTTGGGGTCATTGTCCATTTGGAAGACCCATTTGCGACCAAGATTTAACTTCCTGACTGATGTCTTGAGATGTTGCTTCAATATATCCACATAATTTTCCTTCCTCGTGATGCCATCTATTTTGTGAAGTGCACCAGTCCCTCCTGCAGCAAAGCACCCCCACAGCATGATGCTGCCACCCCCGTGCTTCACGGTTGGGATGGTGTTCTTCGGCTTGCAAGCTAACTCCTTTTTTCCTCCAAACATAACGATGGTCATTATGGCCAAACAGTTCTAGTTTTGTTTCATCAGACCAGAGGACTGGTACAATCTTTGTCCCCATGTGTAGTTGCAAACTGTAGTCTGGCTTTTTTTATGACGGTTTTGTTTTACGGTGGATATAGATACTGTGTACCTGTTTCCTCCAGCATCTTCACAAGGTCCTTTGCTGTTGTTCTGGGATTGATTTGCACTTTTCGCACCAAAGTACGGTTCATCTCTAGGAGACAGAACTCGCCTCCTTCCAAGCGGTATGACGGCTGCATGGTACCATGGTGTTTATATTTGCGTGCTATTGTTTGTACAGATGAACATGGTACCTTCAGGCCTTTGGACATTGCTCCCAAGGATGAACCAGACTTGTGGAGGTCTACAATTTTGTTTTCTGAGTTTGAAGGTAGGCCTTGAAATATATCCAAAGGTACACCTCCAATTTATTCAAATGATGTAAATTAGCCTATCAGAAGCTTCTAAAGCCATGACATCATTTTCTGGAATTTTCCAAGCTGTTTAAAGGCACAGTCAACTTAGTGTATATAAACTTCTGACCCACTGGAATTGTTATACAGTGAATTATAAGTGAAATAATCTGTCTGTAAACAATTGTTGGAAAAATTACTTGTCATGCAGAAAGTAGATGTCCTAACCGACTTGCCAAAACTATAGTTTGTTAACAAGAAACGTGTGGAGTGTTTGAAAAACAAGTTTTAATGACTCCAACCTAAGTGTATATAAACTTCCGACTTCAACTGCATATAACCAGCCTATTTGAATGTGAAGAGAAGCTCAAAGTGCTGCTACAGTGGTACTTTCTCCCCCGGGTCACTTTACTCTGGTTACAAGCTGCATACCATTCATTTGTCTCTGAATGTTGAAAAGCACCAAGGCTTTTAGTCATCAGGACAAACGACAGGTTGGCAGGAATGAAGGAAGGAAGGAAGGAAGGAAGGAAGGAAGGAAGGAAGGAAGGAAGGAGCAGTAATGTGTTCACTCCAGCCGCTTAGTATCACACACGATCTCCAATCAGAATTGAGCGTAAAATGGAGCGGAATATCAATTACTTTGGGGCCAAACATTTTACTGCTGGGTCTCACAAAATGGATTCAGACGGCTGCATGTTTTCCCAATGAGAGGAAAGCTCAGAACTTGTAAACGTGGTTGATGGTTTTTGGAGGATATTCACGCCCTGGCCTGACTCTATAAAAGTAACACATTTAGATAATAATAAGGTGTGTGCTTACATTTGTCCTATTTCACACGTACAAGTGCATTGGAAAGAGTCAGAGATCAGATATTATTGATGGCAACCATTGATCAATTAGGGTTAATTGCCTTGCTCAAGGGCACATCTACAGATTTTTCACCTAGTCGGCTCAGGGATTTGAACCAGCAATCTATTGGTTACTGGCACAACGCTCCTAACCGCTAGTCTACCTGCTGCCACGCTAGGCTAGTCTACCTGCTGCCCCACTAGGCTAGTCTACCTGCGCCCCGCCAGGCTAGTCTCCCTGCTGCCCCACTAGGGCTAGTCTACCTGCTGCCCCCGCAGGCTAGTCTACCTGCTGCCCCGCTAGGCTAGTCTACCTGCTGCCCCACTAGGCTAGTCTACCTGCTGCCCCACTAGGCTAGTCTACCTGCTGCCCCACTAGTCTACCTGCTGCCCCGCTAGGCTAGTCTACCTGCTGCCCCGTAGGCTACCTGCTGCCCCACTCGCCTACCTGCTGCCCCGCTAGTCTACCTGCCGCCCGCTAGGCTAGTCTACCTGCTGCCCCATTAGTCTAGTCTATCTGCGCCTCGCTAGGCTAGTCTACCTGCTGCCCTGCTAATCTACCTGCTGCCCCGCTAGGCTAGTCTACCTGCTGCCCCACTAGGCTAGTCTCACCTGCTGCCCCGCTAGTCTACCTGCTGCCCCGGCTAGGCTAGTCTACCTGCTGCCCCACTAGGCTAGTCTCACCTGCTGCCCCGCTAGCCTAGTCTACCTGCTGCCCCACTAGGCTAGTCTACCTGCTGCCCCGCTAGGCTAGTCTACCTGCTGCCCTGCTAGTCTACCTGCTGCCCCGCCAGGCTAGTCTCGCTGCCCCGCTCAGGCTAGTCTACCTGCTGCCCCGCTAGGTTAGTCTACTTGCTGCCCCGCTAGGCTAGTCTACCTGCTGCCCCGCTAGGCTAGTCTACCTGCTGCCCCGCTAGGCTAGTCTACCTGCTGCCCCGCTAGGCTAGTCTACCTGCTGCCCCGCTAGGCTAGTCTACCTGCTGGCCCGCTAGTCTACCTGCTGCCCCGCTAGGCTAGTCACCTGCTGGCCCCCTAGTCTACCTGCTGCCCCGCTAGGCCAGTCTACCTGCTGCTGCTGCCCCGCTAGGCTAGTCTACCTGCTGCCCCACTAGGCTGGTCTACCTGCTGCCCCACTAGGCTAGTCTACCTGCTGCCCCGCTAGTCTACCTGCTGCCCCGCTAGTCTACCTGCTGCCCCGCTAGGCTAGTCTACCTGCTGCCAGCTAGGCTAGTCTACCTGATGCCCCGCTAGTCTACCTGCTGCCCCACTAGTCTACCTGCTGCCCCACTAGTCTACCTGCTGCCCCGCTAGTCTACCTGCTGCCCCACTAGTCTACCTGCTGCCCCACTAGTCTACCTGCTGCCCCGCTAGTCTACCTGCTGCCCCACTAGTCTACCTGCTGCCCCGCTAGTCTACCTGCTGCCCCACTAGTCTACCTGCTGCCCCACTAGTCTACCTGCTGCCAGCTAGGCTAGTCTACCTGCTGCCCCACTAGTCTACCTGCTGCCCCGCTAGTCTACCTGCTGCCCCACTAGTCTACCTGCTGCCCCACTAGTCTACCTGCTGCCCCGCTAGTCTACCTGCTGCCCCACTAGTCTACCTGCTGCCCCGCTAGTCTACCTGCCACCCGCTAGGCTAGTCTACCTGCTGCCCCGCTAGTCTACCTGCTGCCCCGCTAGTCTACCTGCTGCCCCCGCTTAGTCACCTGCTGCCCGCTAGTCTACCTGCTGCCCCGCTAGTCTACCTGCTGCCCCGCTAGTCTACCTGCTGCCCCGCTAGTCTACCTGCTGCCCCGCTAGTCTACCTGCTGCCCCGCTAGTCTACCTGCTGCCCCGCTAGTCTACCTGCTGCCCCGCTAGTCTACCTGCTGCCCCGCTAGTCTACCTGCTGCCCCACTAGTCTACCTGCTGCCCCGCTAGTCTACCTGCTGCCCCGCTAGTCTACCTGCTGCCCCGCTAGTCTACCTATCATTATTTAATAATGTCAATCACAATATTTAACTTGGTATTGCAAAACCAAAGTAGGGGAACATTCAGCTCTCAAAAGTATAACTTTCACTTTAATGTGAAAACCCAGTTGATTGTCACTTTATGGTTATTTTCCTCGTTTCAAACCGAGGAAGAAAGTTTGCGGAGTCTACTTTCAGAATCAACTTAGCTTTTTATGTCAGCACTGCAATGTTCTGGAAGAGACAAGGAGTAGAGATGCCACAGAACAGTCCTAGTAGGCTATACAAACAATGGGAAGAAGGGTACAACATCTTAACCTTCGTCCCAAATGCCACCCTAGTCCCTAGATAGCACTAGTTTGGACCAGGGCCGAAGTGCACTACGTAGGGAATAGGGTGCCGTTTAGGACACACTGTAAGTCTCACTGAAATGCAAATGCACATCTTTGATATTTCTGTAGTGTATCTTTTCTAAATCAGGATCATAAAGCGGTTTATGGTTAGCTGTGTGCGTTGAGTTTCTCAAGGACTGCCTCTGGCGGCAATAAATTAATCAGTAGTGCCATGGCTGCAGTGGCTTGACGTTTGTATCAGTTTGAAGATGTTTGGACTCAAAAGCTTTAATCAAGGGACTCAAGGGACTCATGATAATCATGTGTAGGATCTTAATTTGATCACCCTGTTGCAGTGTAACTTTCCTGCAATGCAGGAAATAAAAAACATGTAGTGTATTTGAGGTTTAAAAAGGCTTCTGAAGTTTGTAATTTCCACTTTGAAATGTCAGATTAGATTTTTCCTTATGGAAAATGTATCAACCCCTACAAAAATGTCCATTAATTTTAATCCACACAATAATTCACATTTCCTGCTGCTGCAGGATTATTTTCCTGCTGTGAAGAACTGGTCAAATGACAATCCTACACCTGCAAGTAAAACTTTCCCTCAATAAAGCGGCTATCAACAAAGTCAACGCTAGTATGAAAAGACAAGTGCCAGTGTTAGCGGAAAGGGTGTATTGTGGTGTGTTCTGAAGTATTGGTGTTATTATTTCAGCCTTAGTGTGCACAGTGGGCCTACTGACTAGTGAGTGGTAGTAATAGCATGACAACCAGGCAGTATGTAAGAACTTGTTTTTGAGTGGTCCGTTGATGTCGTTCGTACAGACTGTTGACGAACCAATTCGTCACTTCAAATCGATCGTGTCCACTTCCCATGCCATCGTCTGAGGAGTAGATGAGGGGCCCTCTACTACTACACAAAAGGATCATCGCCTCCACTCAGAAACACTTTTAGTAAAGGCCTCCAGATCACAGCTCTATGGTCAATTAGGCTGACCATTCAGCAAAACACAGAACAGACAACCCCTCCCTCCCTCCCTCCCTCCTTGACAAGCCTGAACCCTGTGACATTTAGAGAGGAGACAGTCAGTCCTTCACTGTCAGGGAAATCGGAGTAGAAAGACATCACCACTGTGTGTCTTGCATGTGAAATGAGGGAGCCTGAGACCCATACTCCTATATAGTGCACTACTTTTGACCAGGGCCCATAGGGTAGTGCACTTTATAGGGAATAGGGTGCCATTTGGAACACCTATAGAGTCTAAAGCCATGCAGTGAGGAGTGGAGGGGACGCTGTCTGTCGATTTGTACATGTAATGATAAAGAGCAGGATGAAATAATTGGCTCTCGGTATTGATCCAGCCGCATGTTAGATATATGCCTGCCTGCACTCGTCAGCCCCTGAACAAAGATATAGGAGAACAGGCAGACAGGCAGACAGACAGACAGGCAGGCAGACAGACAGAGACAGACAGACAGACAGACAGACAGACAGACAGACAGACAGACAGACAGACAGACAGACAGACAGACAGACAGACAGACAGACAGACAGACAGACAGACAGACAGACAGACTGTCTGTCCTCTCATTCTAACCTTGCTAAAACTTAAGGTTTGCTTAAATAAGAATAGCCTTTGGGCTTATAAGAGCACTAAAAGGGCAGCTAGACTTTCAAATCAAATCAAATCAAATGTTATTTGCCACATGCGCCGAATAAAACAGGTGTAGACATTACAGTGAAATGCTTACTTACAAGCCCTTAACCAACAATAATAAAAAAAAAAGTGTTAAGTAAAAAAAATTAAAGCAAATAACTAAAGAGCAGCAGTAAAATAAAATAACAGTAGGGAGGCTATATACAGGGGGATACCGGTGCAGAGTCAATGTGCGGGGGCACCAGCTAGTCGAGGTAATTGAGGTAATATGTATGTACATGTGGGTAGAGTTAAAGTGACTATGCATAAATAATAGACAGAGTAGCAGCAGCGTAAAAGACGGGGGTGAGGGTGTGGGGGGCAGTGCAAATAGTCCGGGTAGTCTTATGGCTTGGGGGTAGAAGCTGTTGAGAAGCCTTTTGGACCTAGACTTGGCGCTCCGGTAACGCTTGATGTGCGGTAGCAGAGAGAACAGTCTATGACTAGGGTGGCTGGAGTCTTTGACAATTTTGAGGGCCTTCCTCTGACACCGCCTGGTATAGAGGTCCTGGATGGCAGGAAGCTTGGCCCCAGTGATGTACTGGGCCGTACGCACTACCCTCTGTAGTGCCTTGCCGTCGGAGGCCAAGCAGTTGCCATACCAGGCGGTGATGCAACCAGTCAGAATACTCTCGATGGTGCAGCTGTAGAACCTTTTGAGGATCTGAGGACCCATGCCAAATATTTTCAGTCTCCTGAGGGGGAATAGGGTTTGTCGTGCCCTCTTCACGACTGTCTTGGTGTGTTTGGACCATGATAGTTCGTTGGTGATGTGGACAACAAGGAACTTGAAGCTCTCAACCTGTTCCACTACAGCCCCGTCGATGAGAATGGGGGCGTAATCAGTCCACTTTTTATTCCTGTAGTCCACAATCATCTCCTTTGTCTTGATCACGTTGAGGGAGAGGTTGTTATCCTGGCACCACACGGCCAGAACTCTGACCTCCTCCCTATAGGCTGTCTCATCGTTGTCGGTGATCAGGCCTACCACTGTTGTGTCTTCGGCAAACTTAATGATGGTGTTGGAGTCGACTTTAAAGGCTCAGTGTGAATTGTGTATGTTTTATATATATATATATATATATATATAT
>NW_025535364.1:0-37500 GCF_020615455.1 Coregonus clupeaformis | reverse complement strand
TCTGTCTGTCTGTCTGTCTGTCTGTCTGTCTGTCTGTCTGTCTGTCTGTCTGTCTGTCTGTCTGTCTGTCTGTCTGCCTGCCTGCCTGCCTGCCTGCCTGCCTGCCTGCCTGCCTGCCTGCCTGCCTGCCTGCCTGCCTGCCTGCCTGCCTGCCTGCCTGCCTGCCTGCCTGCCTGCCCGCCTGCCTGCCTGCCCGCCTGCCTGCCTGCCTGCCTGCCTGCCTGCCTGCCTGCCTGCCTGCCTGCCTGCCTGCCTGCCTGCCTGCCTGCCTGCCTGCCTGCCTGCCTGCCTGCCTGCCTGCCTGCCTGCCTGCCTGCCTGCCTGCCTGCCTGCCTGCCAGCCAGCCAGCCAGCCAGCCAGCCAAAAATAACCTGGAAGCACCTGGATGATCATCAATACTCTTGGAAGAATGTTCTATGGCCAGTTGATTAAAAAGTATAACTTTGTGGACGTGATGGGTCCCATTATCTCTGGCAAAAACCAAACACTGCATTCCACAGTAAGAACCTCATACCAACGGTCAAGCATGGTGGTGGTAGTGTGATGGTTTGGGGATGCTTTGCTGCCTCAGGACCTGGACGACTTGTCTTAATAGAAAGAACCATGAATTATTCTCTGTATTAAAGAATTCTACAGGAGAATGTCAGGCTGAAGCTGAAGCGCATCTGGGTCATGCAGCAACACAATGATCCAAAACACACCATCAAGTCTACATGAAAATGGCTAAAAATCAACAAATTTGAAGTTTTGGAATGGCCTAGTCAAAGTCCAGACCTAATCCCAATTGAGATGTTGTGGGAGGACTTGAAATGAGCAGTTCATGCTTGAAAACCCACAAATGCAACTGATTTAAAGCAGTTCTGCATGGAAGAGGGGGCCAAACTTCCTCCACAAAGACGTGAAAGACTGATCAACAACAGTCATTGCAGCTCAAGGTGGCACAACCAGTTATTAAGAGGGCAATAACTTTTCACACAGGGGCATTGGGTGTTGCATAACTTTGTTTATTAAATAAATGAAATATGTATGTAATTGTTGTGTTATTTGTTCACTCAGGTTCCCTTTATCTAATATTAGGTTTTGGTTGACGATCTAATAACATTCAGTATCAAAAATATGCAGAAATAGAGAAAATTAGAAAGGAGGCAAATACTGTTTTAGGCACTCCATAAATAAATGTTTTTTTGAGATCGGTGTGGAAGAACTCGACTGGCCTGCACAGAGCCCTGACCTCAACCCCATCGAACACCTTTGTGATGAATTGGAACGCCGACTGAGAGCCAGCCTAATCGCCCAACATCCAGTGCCCGACCTCACTAATGCTCTTGTGGCTGAATGGAAGCAAGTCCCCGCAGCAATGTTCCAACATCTAGTGGAAAGCCTTCCCAGAAGAGTGGAGGATGTTATAGCAGCAAAGGGGGACCAACTCCATATTAATGCCCATGATTTTGGAATGAGATGTTTGACAAGCAGGTGTCCACAAACGTTTGGTCATGCAGTGTATATAGCTCAGGGGATGTAGCTCATTTGGTAGAGCATGGCGTTTGCAACGCCAGGTTGTGGGTTCGATAAAATAATGTATGCACTAACTGTAAGTCGCTCTGGATAAGAGCGTCTGCTAAATGACTAAAATGTAAATGTAAATATATATATATATATGACTGTCTATCATGCTGGGAGAGAGAGAGAGAGGTGGTTAGTTAGGGCCTTTTGATTAAAGCAGAGTCCTAGTGAGAGGATTCTGAATGATTGAACCCAATGTTCTGCCCGTCCTCAAATCCTCTGCAAATGTTACTATTCCTTTAAATATGAATGCATATTTATCTATCTGAACTTTCTCTATCATGCTGGGAGATGATTAGGTCACTGTCTGAGTGAGGGAATTCTCTCTGAGAGAGGAGTCTGAATAATCACTATGAACTGAATGTTCTGCCCTCAAAACCTGTGTTGCAAATGTTTTTTTTTCTCCTTTATATAAATCTGCTACTGTTTGAGATGACGGAGGCAGGGCGAGAGAGAGAACAAGAGAGAGAAAGAGAGAGAACAAGAGAGAGAGAGAGAGAGATCTCCAGGAGTATGTAACTCCTAACTGATTGACCACCCAGAAGCTATCCCTCCTGTTTCCCTTGTCATTGTGGGAAGCCTGAGAGACAGAGTGGGAGGGGGGCCGGGAGAGGGGGGGGCATGAGAGGGGAGGGGAGGAGGGGGCTGAGGGGGAGAGGGGGGGAGAGGGAGAGAACCCAGAGCAGCTGGAAGGCTGGGGTAGCAAGGTGTTCCTCTGTGGACAGGTTCAAGGCAACATGATAAAGAGCTCCTCCTGGTATGTGATGTCAGAGGGTGTTGCTGAATGCTAAGTTATCACAGCACATTGTTCCACCGGAGTTGGCAGAGTTCAGGCCCGTCCTGCTAAAGAGAAAGGGTCAGTAATGTTTTGGAAAAGTGGAACGTACAACAAGTATATGAAGGCTCCCACTATTAGTGCTCCCACTGTCTTCTAGTCATGATTAACATTAGTGATGAAGATGATGATGATGACTGTGTCTGTGACTGCCCCAAACGTGACCTGACAGGAGGAGGCATGGCCGTCCTTGGCCTGAAAACAGGCCATCCCTGGCCCAAAAACTGTCCGTCCCTGGCCTGAAAACTGTCCGTCCCTGGCCCAAAAAATGTCAGTCCTGACCCTCCTGTGTCAGAGTGAAAACCCCCTGTGGCACTGAACTGTGGACAGTTAGAATGACGCTGTATACTTGCCCTTTTAATCATGATGCCGGCTGTGTTTAAAGAATACATTAAAGTCACTGATTCAAGGGGAGTGTGATTATCTATCATAACCCTGGTCCAGAACAAAGATGAAAGGTTATCTATCACAACCCTGGTCCAGAACAAAGATGAAAGGTTATCTATCACAACCCTGGTCCAGAACAAAGATGAAAGGTTATCTATCACAACCCTGTTCCAGAACAAAGATGAAAGGTTATCTATCACAACCCTGGTCCAGAACAAAGATGAAAGGTTATCTATCACAACCCTGGTCCAGAACAAAGATGAAAGTTTATCTATCAAGCAACCCTGTTCCAGAACAAATATGAAAGGTTATCTATCACAACCCTGTTCCAGAACAAAGATGAAAGGTTATCTATCACAACCCTGTTCCAGAACAAAGATGAAAGGTTATCTATCACAACCCTGTTCCAGAACAAAGATGAAAGGTTATCTATCACAACCCTGGTCCAGAACAAAGATGAAAGGTTATCTATCACAACCCTGTTCCAGAACAAAGATGAAAGGTTATCTATCACAACCCCTGTTCCAGAACAAAGATGAAAGTTTATCTATCACAACCCTGTTCCAGAACAAAGATGAAAGGTTATCTATCACAACCCTGTTCCAGAACAAAGATGAAAGGTTATTTATCACAACCCTGTTCCAGAACAAAGATGAAAGGTTATCTATCACAACCCTGTTCCAGAACAAAGATGAAAGAGGAGCAGGAGCAGCCATTTTAATGTCTGGCGTCTCTCTTATCATAGATAGGTCTGGATACTGTGGGCATAGGCCCACCCACTGGGGAGCTAGGCCCACCCACTGGGGAGCTAGGCCCACCCACTGGAGGGCATAGGGCCCACCCACTGGAGGGCATAGGCCCACCCACTGGGGAGCTAGGCCCAGCCAATCAGAATGAGTTTTTCCACACAAAAGGGCTTTATTACAGACAGTTTCATCAGATGTCTGGGTGGCTGGTCTCAGACGATCCCGCAGGTGAAGAAGTCGGATGTGGAGTTCCTGTGCTGACGTGTTTACACGTGGTCTGCGGTTGTGATGCCTCTGTCATGCCAAATTCTCTAAAATGACATTGGCTTATGCTAGAGAAATGAACATGGAATTCTCTGGCAACAGCTCTGCAGTCAGCATATCAATTGCACACTCCCTCAAAACTTAAGACATCTGTGGCATTGTGTTGTGTGACAAAACTGCACATTTTAGAGTGGCCTTTTATTGTCCCCAGCGCAAAGAGCACGTGTGTAATGATCATGCTGTTTAATCAGCTTCTTGATATGCCACATATCTTGGCAAAGGAGAAATGCTCACTAACAGGGATGTAAACAAATTTGTGCACAATTTGATTTGAGAGAAATAAGCTTTTTGTGCATATAGAACATTTCTGGGACCTTTTATTTCAGCTCATGAAACATGGGACCAACACTTTATGTGTTGTGTTTATATTTTTGTTAGGTATATACAGTATGATAGGATAGGATTTGATAAGACATGATATAATAGAGTTTAATCTTTATCTAAATCAATACTCATTAACGTTAGATTATATGCATCCTAAAACCACCCTGTTCCTATAGTTCACCCCCTATGGGGCCAAATGGCACCCTGTTCCTACAGTTCACCCCCTATGGGGCCAAATGGCACCCTGTTCCTACAGTTCACCCCCTATGGGGGCCAAATGGCACCCTGTTCCCTACAGTTTACCCCTATGGGGCAAAATGCCACCCTGTTCCCTACAGTTCACCCCCTATGGGCCTGGTAATAAGAACTGCATATAATACAGAATAAAGAATAATCTTAATTTGAGCCAGTTTGCTACAGCAGGGAAAATAATCCTGCAGCAACAGGAAATGTGAATTATTATGTGGATTATAATGAATTGCCATTTTTGTCTTTTTTTTTATGTTGTTGAAATTGTTGAAAAAAAAGTGGAAATTACAAACTTCAGAAACCTTTTTTAAAACCTCAAATACACTACATGTTTTACATTTCCTGTATTGCAGAAAGGTTATCCTGCAACATGGTGATGAAATTAAGATCCTACATCTGTGAGGTACCATTTGGGATGCTGCCACTGGATGCATCACGCTGCTGGCTTCCAATATTATTGATGAAGATGGTGTAAGATCAGGGTTATGATGAGGTGATTAGCTCCAGCAGGTATATCTCACTGGTCATCCCCAAAGCCAACACCTCCTTTGGCTGTCATTCCTTCCAGTTCTCTGCTGCCAATGACTGGAACGAATTGCAAAAATCTCTGAAGCTGGAGACTCTTATCTCCCTCACTAACTTTAAGCATCAGTTGTCAGAGCACCTTACCGATCACTGCACCTGTACACAGCCCATCTGAAATTAGCCCACCCAACTACCTCATCCCTATATTGTTATTTATTTTGCTCATTTGCACCCCATTATCTCTATTTGCACATCATCTCTTGCACATCTATCATTCCAGTGTTAATACTAATTGTAATTATTTTGCACTATAGCCAATTTATTGCCTTACCTCCATAACTTGCTACATTTGCACACACTGCATATACAGGTAAAAGTCAGTAAATTAGAATATTTTGAAAAACTTGATTTATTTCAGTAATTGCATTCAAAAGGTGTAACTTGTACATTATATTTATTCATTGCACACAGACTGATGCATTCAAATGTTTATTTCATTTAATTTTGATGATTTGAAGTGGCAACAAATGAAAATCCAAAATTCCGTGTGTCACAAAAATTAGAATATTACTTAAGGCTAATACAAAAAAGGGATTTTTAGAAATGTTGGCCAACTGAAAAGTATGAAAATGAAAAATATGAGCATGTACAATACTCAATACTTGGTTGGAGCTCCTTTTGCCTCAATTACTGCATTAATGCGGCGTGGCATGGAGTCGATGAGTTTCTGGCACTGCTCAGGTGTTATGAGAGCCCAGGTTGCTCTGATAGTGGCCTTCAACTCTTCTGCGTTGTTGGGTCTGGCATTCTGCATCTTCCTTTTCACAATACCCCCACAGATTTTCTATGGGGCTAAGGTCAGGGGAGTTGGCTGGCCAATTTAGAACAGAAATACCATGGTCCGTAAACCAGGCACGGGTAGATTTTGCGCTGTGTGCAGGCGCCAAGTCCTGTTGGAACCTGAAATCTCCATCTCCATAGAGCAGGTCAGCAGCAGGAAGCATGAAGTGCTCTAAAACTTGCTGGTAGACGGCTGCGTTGACCCTGGATCTCAGGAAACAGAGTGGACCGACACCAGCAGATGACATGGCACCCCAAACCATCACTGATGGTGGAAACTTTACACTAGACTTCAGGCAACGTGGATCCTGTGCCTCTCCTGTCTTCCTCCAGACTCTGGGACCTCGATTTCCAAAGGAAATGCAAAATTTGCTTTCGTCAGAAAACATGACTTTAGACCACTCAGCAGCAGTCCAGCTCTTTTTTTCCTTAGCCCAGGTGAGACGCTTTTCGCGCTGTTTCTTGGTCAACAGTGGCTTGACACGAGGTATGCGGCAGTTGAAACCCATGTCTTTCAAGCGTCTCTTGGTGGTGGATCTTGAAGCCCTGACTCCAGCAGCTGTCCACTCCTTGTGAATCTCCCCCACATTTTTGAATGGGTTTTTTTTTCACAATCTTGACTAGGGCGCGGTGATCCCTATCGCTTGTACACTTTTTTCTGACCACAGTTTTTCCTTCCCTTTGCCTCTCTATTAATGTGTTTGGACACAGAGCTCTGAGAACAGCCAGCCTCTTCTGCAATAACCTTTTGTGTCTTTCCTCCTTGTGCAATGTGTCGATGGTCGCCTTTTGGACAGCTGTCAAATCTGGAAGTCTTCCCCCATGTTTGTGTAGGCTTCAGAACTGGACTGAGAGACCATTTAAAGCCCTTTGCAGGTGTTTTGAGTTAATCAGCTGATTAGTTTGTGGCACCAGGTGTCTTCCAAAATGTAACCCTTACACAATATTCTAATTTTGAGACACACGGAATTTTGGATTTTCATTTGTTGCCACTTCAAATCATCAAAATTAAATGAAATAAACATTTGAATGCATCAGTCTGTGTGCAATGAATAAATATAATGTACAAGTTACACCTTTTGAATGCAATTACTGAAATAAATCAAGTTTTTCAAAATATTCTAATTTACTGACTTTTACCTGTATATAAATGACTAAACATTTAAATGTGAACCAGTAGGACCATTATCAAAGTAGGGGTGTAAACACCGAGAGTAAACTTTGTGTCAACAGGATCATTATGGTACTATTATCTGTAGCACATCTAATGACCCTGTGGAATGCAAAGGAGGTTTTAATCAACTCACAAAACTGGGTAAGAGTTTCATAACCTTCATGCAGGCAACAGGATACATTCATATAGGTTGGAATATCTCTCAGACTTATTCTCCGTTCATGTGCATTACTGTTTTTATACAAAATCCCGCTGTGAGTTATTCTAGTATTTAGAACCATCATTGTGGGTTTCAACATCATGTTCTTGGTATTTTATTTATTTTATACTGGTTTATTTATTAACTCTCCTGTTGATACAGAGATCAGTTTATCATGTCATTCCAGCATATTTCTCCTGTCCTCTCATAACTCTCCTGTTGATACAGAGATCAGTTTAATCATGTGATTCCAGCATCTTTCTCCCGTCCTCTCATAACTCTCCTGTTGATACAGAGATCAGTTTAATCATGTGATTCCAGCATCTTTCTCCCATCATCTCATAGCGCTGGCTGAGACCTGAGAGCAGCAGAGGTGCCAGGGGTGGATCGGCAGGTGGTAACGTTGTAATGACAGAGAGAGCCCATCGACTGAAAAACAAAAACATTTTTTTGGAACGGAGCTCCGTTTTCCCACAATGCTGTTTAATTGGCGGTTTGTTGACCTGAAGAGTCTAAAGGTCTGGAGTCTGCACTGTAACCATACATTTATTATCTCACAGTTTAAAGGAGAGAAGTAAGAGACAAGAAAGAAAGAAGAGAGTGTCTGTCCTCTGCTCAGAAGAGCTATTTGTATTTACCTTCTACAGAGTGTTCAATTATCCTGTTTAAATGGCTTGAGAAGCAGGGTATTAATGATTCCTCACAGCCTTTTCAATCAACTAGCCTGTACTCCTGGGAGCCAACTAGCAGCGGAACAAATAAATCAAGTCCAGCCTCGTTGGCAAGGCTTAACGGGACTATTGAAAAACCCGCCACATACACATCTAGAATAATGGACAGCTGCGAAAGAAAGCAAACATTTACATTTTATTTTTACATTTTAGTCATTTAGCAGACGCTCTTATCCAGAGCGACTTACAGTTAGTGAGTGCACCTCAAAACAAGGTGGCTGTGATTGTTCTGGGTTAAAGGTCATTGCTTGCATGGGGAGGAGGGAGGCAATACAGTCCAACAGACTGAGAGACACACTGATTACTGCTAGAGGAGGGACAAAGCAAATATCTGATGAGAATAACCATATTTCATCTAATATAAATGGACATGTTCCTCCAAATCATATATTTTCAGCTAAGGAAGACAGATCAAAACCCAATATTTGAATATTTAAGGTTTGATAATGTGTATCTTCCTATTCGATAACACACACTATTTATTTAATATTTCGGGAGGACACTGCGAATGCTCATTCATGACAGATGACACCCGCTGCTACACCTGATTTCATGACAGATGACACCCACTGCTACACCTGATTTCATGACAGATGACACCCACTGCTACACCTGATTTCATGACAGATGACACCCACTGCTACACCTGATTTCATGACAGATGACACCCGCTGCTACACCTGATTTCACGACAGATGACACCCACTGCTACACCTGATTTCATGACAGATGACACCCGCTGCTACACCTGATTTCATGACAGATGACACCCACTGCTACCCCTGATTTCATGAGGCAAACAAAGAGATTGACTTTGGACCACAACTAATGCCGCTCATACTTGAACTACCAGACCATTCGAAAAAAAAAAAAAAAAAATCAATACGTTGCTGCAAATGCAATAATGATAGCCATTAAAGCCTTGTGGAAATGTAGGTTATTTGTGGATGTGATAATGCGTTGTTGAATAGTAGTTCACTATGTGGGAACAGGATGGTCTCTGGAATGCACCAGCTACAGAAGATAGGAGGCTCCTTTAGACAACAAGCCGACTCAAGCATTATGCAACAAAGTTAGTCTGTGCAGAACATTGCTTCAGTGAAGGAGAGCAACTATGTACCATCGTTTTGCTGTTCATTGTTCAAAACAGTGATGTAATCACAAGATATTTATATTTAGAGCATGCACATAAAAGTTCTCAAATACAGTCAGAGTTTCAGCAGGATGCAGGTGTGTTTGTTTGTTTGAAACAATACAAGTCAATTCAGTCAAGTCAAGTTTATTAATGTAAAATCAAATCTTAATAACGTAACTCGTACCACGATGTGAATTGAGGGCCTCCTGTAGCTTAGTTGGTAGAGCATGGTGCTTGCAACGCCAGGGTTGTGGGTTCGATTCCCACGGGGGGGCAGTATGAAAAATGTATGCACTCACTAACTATAAGTCGCTCTGGATAAGAGCGTCTGCTAAATGACTAAAATGTAAATTGATGGGAAGTTGACGTCTAAATGAAGCAGTTACTATTCAAGCGTGAAGAAGACTCATTAAACTTTCCATACAACACCTGGCTCCTATAAATAGATGAGAAAGACGTGTTCCCTCTGACATTGAGAAGTGGTAGGAAGGCAGAGACAGCCTGAAATAAATTATTTTGGTGATAATTTCTGCAACATTGTTTTGTGGCATGCAAATCCTAAAAAAAATTGCAAAATAATATTGAACAAAAACATTAACAAAAATGTTAACCCACGAATAGCACTCATTTTAGCATAGGAAGCTTTTGATAGACAGTCGATGAAAAAATGGCTTTAATTATCAGAACGGAGTCGTTTCTACACCAAGAAGAAGCAGGATACTGCATGGTCTGATGACAACCACCTAACACTACCAAGGTTCTTAACTCCCTTCCACTGCTAAACACAGTCACATGGTATTTGTTTACAGCGATGTTGTCAGTTCAGTATTTTATATCCTGTGTTCCTACGGTGGGTATCTCTCTCTAATGAACTGGTGTTGGACTGTGTGTCAGCATGTAGCTTCCAATAACAAACAGAGAGGGCTACCGAGAGGTTACATCACATGGAGCTTTTAAAATGGGATCTGAGAGAGATATATACAAATAAAATAAAAGCACCCGTGCAAAAACACCCTTATTGTCAAATGAACATGGTTGGGATAAAAGCTAATAAATACTTTGAAGAAAATCCTGATTTGTGTCCTAAACTAGTCAATCATCTCTAAAGGTATTTGGACTTGATGGATAAAGTCATTATTGTTCCCCTGAGGGTGAATGACTGCTACATGTGTTGAATAGAACGAGACAATCATTTGTGCCAGGTGTGATATCCCTCTTAAATAGCTCGGGCAAATGTTCCCATTGACCCCGTAAGGCCAGCAGGCTAGTCTTTGTTTTAAATGTTTTAAATGTTTTATTTCTTATTTCTTACTTTTATTGGTGCGTGACTGTTATTGAAAGTTGTATTGTCAATCTTGTTTTGTATTTAACGCCACTTTAAATGTGTACATGACACTGCAAAAAAATTTCCCCATGGGGACAATAAAGTAAGTAAGTAAGTAAGTCTAACTGACCTGCAAGACCTGGGTGTCTGTTTCAATATCACATGGTCCGCGTCCCAAATGGCAACCGATTCCCTATTTAGGGCATTACCCTATGGGCCGATTCCCTATTTAGTGCATTACCCTATGGGCCGATTCCCTATTTAGTGCATTACCCTATGGGCCGATTCCCTATTTAGTGCATTACCCTATGGGCCGATTCCCTATTTAGGGCATTACCCTATGGGCCGATTCCCTATTTAGTGCATTACCCTATGGGCCGATTCCCTATTTAGTGCATTACCCTATGGGCCGATTCCCTATTTAGTGCATTACCCTATGGGCCGATTCCCTATTTAGGGCATTACCCTATGGGCCGATTCCCTATTTAGGGCATTACCCTATGGGCCGATTCCCTATTTAGTGCATTACCCTATGGGCCGATTCCCTATTTAGGGCATTACCCTATGGGCCGATTCCCTATTTAGGGCATTACCCTATGGGCCGATTCCCTATTTAGTGCATTACCCTATGGGCCGATTCCCTATTTAGTGCATTACCCTATGGGCCCTGGTCAAAAGTAGTGCACTATAGAGGGAATGTAAGGTGCCACTCGGGACATATACATGGTCTTGGAATAGAATCGTTTCCCTGGAATCATTACTAGATAACTACAGGAGAGAAGGCCTCCAACAGAGAACCAGACGGATGGCTTTCTCTGAGCAGAGCTGCCTGGCTGGGGATGGATCAATTCATGATCTACTCCCATTCCTACTGAATACCTGTTGGGGGAATTGTCAATTTTCCTCATAGAGAAATGTCCCTGTAAGCTTTATGGTTTATGAGGACTTCCTTTGTGGTTTACGAGGACTTCCTTTGTGGTTTACGAGGACTTCCTTTGTGGTTTACGAGGACGTCCTTTGTGGTTTACGAGGACTTCCTTTGTGGTTTACGAGGACTTCCTTTGTGGTTTACGAGGACGTCCTTTGTGGTTTACGAGGACTTCCTTTGTGGTTTACGAGGACTTCCTTTGTGGTTTACGAGGACTTCCTTTGTGGTTTACGAGGACTTCCTTTGTGGTTTACTGAGGACTTCCTTTGTGGTTTACAGGACTTCCTTTGTGGTTTACGAGGACTTCCTTTGTGGTTTACGAGGACTTCCTTTGTGGTTTACGAGGACTTCCTTTGTGGTTTACGAGGACTTCCTTTGTGGTTTATGAGGACTTGTGTCCTTCTTAGTCTGTCTGGAACTGAATCTTTCAGCATATATAAATGAGGAATGAATGACTCCTTTGTACAGAGGGCATCACATTTGGGTAAATTGCCTAGAGTAATAATGTCAGCCTTATTATGATGTGCTCAAGTAACACAACATGTGGTAAAGGGCAGCATCTCAATAGATGGAACATAGCATAGTGAAGGATCCCTGAGAGAGAGAGAGAGAGAGAGAGAGAGAGAGAGAGAGAGAGAGAGAGAGAGAGAGAGAGAGAGAGAGAGAGAGAGAGAGAGAGAGAGAGAGAGAGAGAGAGAGAGATCATGGTAAGATGAGCACAAGAACTCCACCATCTTCACACTACATCCACCCAAGTGGCATGACACAAATACTATCTTAAATGATAAACAAATCACATTTGCATAATAAGAGTTTACCTTAATTGAAAAATCCTATTTTAATAGTTCTTGTTGGATTGTGAGTGTTTATCTCATTTTGAATGTAAAGAAAAAACAGTTATGAAGTCTTTTTACGTTGCATGTTGGAATTTACAAGGCTTGAAGTCCTCTGCTTTTGGGCTAAAGAGCAGAAACCCAGACTTCCTTAAAGAAATTGATGATGTTGATATTGTAGTACTACAGGAAACATGGTGCAGAGGTGATGTTTCCACTGGCTGTCCACTAGGTTATAGGGAGATAATCGTACCATCCACCAAATTAAAAGGGAATCACACAGAGCAGAGACTCAGGGGGAATGCTAATATGGTATAAATCTGAACTAACTAATTCAATCGAATTGATCAAAACAGGAGAATTCTTTATCTGGCTAAAAATCAACAAGGAGGCTATCTTAACAGATAACAATGTCTTCCTCTGTGCCACATACATTCCCCCCTCAGAGTCACCCTACTTCACTGAAGAGAGTTTCTCCATTCTAGAGGGGGAGATTAGTCACTTTCAGGCCCAAGGCAATGTGCTGGTCTGTGGAGATCTGAATGCTAGAACAGCAGAAGAACTAGACACTATTAACAGTCATGGGGACAAACACCTACCGGGAAGCAACAACCTTTACCTCCCCACATACCCCCTAGAAACAACTATGACAAAGTGAAAAACAAAAAATGGAGTACAGCTCCTGAAGCTCTGTCGAACACTGGGTCTGTACATAGTCAATGGTAGGTTAAGAGGGGACTCTTTGGTAGGTACACCTACAGCTCATCCCTTGGCAGCAGTACTGTAGACTACTTCATCACAGACCCTTAACCCAGAGTCTCTCAGAGCCTTCACAGTCAGCCCACTAACACCTCTCTCTGACCACAGTAAAATCACAGTGTATCTGAAAAGAGCAGAACCCAACCATGAAGCATCACGGCCCAATAAATTACGTGGTACTAAACAGACCTATAGATGGAGTGCAAACAGTACAGAAATCTACCAAAAGCAATTAGTAGCCAAAAATACAATCTCTCCTGGACAACTTTTTAGCATTAACATTCTCCTACACCAATGAAGGTATAAATTTGGCCGTTTGGAACATAAACTTTATATTTGACAAATTAGCCTCCTTGGCTAATCTTAAGAAACATAAGAGCAAACCAAAAATAATAGATCATGAAAAATGGTTTGATAATGATTGCAAAAATCTAAGAAAGTCATTGAGAAATATATCTAATCATAAACACAGAGACCCGGACAACAAAAATATACGTCTTCAATATGGGGAAACACTGAAGCAATACAAACAAAAAGGAACAGCACATTAGAAATCAGCTGGATGTGATTGAGGAATCCATAGAATCAAACCACTTCTGGGAGAATTGGAATAAATTAAACAAACCTCATAATGAGGAATTGGCTATCCAAAATGGGGATATGTGGAGAAATCACTTTGCAAACCTCTACAGCAATATAACAAAGAGCCCAGAACAACAAGATATACAAGAAAAATTACAAATCCTTGAATCAGCAGTCAAAGACTATCAGAATCCTGTGGATACCCCAATTACAGAACAAGAATTATTGGAAAAACTTTGCACTCTCCAACCCAAAAAGGCCTGTGGTGCTGATGGTATTTTAAATGAAATGATCAAATATACAGACCACAAATTCAAATTGGCTATACTCAAACTCTTCAACATTATCCTAACTGCAGGTATTTTCCCCGATATTTGGAACCAAGGATTGATCACACCAATTTATAAAAATGGAGACAAACTTGACTAAATAATTACAGAGGAATTTGCGTTAACAGCAACTTGGGGAAAATTCTCTGCAGTATCATAAACAGCAGACTACATAATTTCCTTGATGAACACAACGTCCTAAGCAGAAGCCAGATTGGATTTGTAAAAATTATCGTACAACAGACCACATTTACACCCTCCAGACTCTAATTGACAAACAAGTAAATCAAAACAAAGGCAAAATCTACTCGTGTTTTGTAGACTTCAAGAAAGCATTTGATTCAATTTGGCACGAAGGTCTTTTTTACAAACTAATAGAAAGTGGTATTGGAGGGAAAACATATGATGTTATTAAATCAATGTACACAAAAACAAATGTGCGATTAAAATCGGCAACAAGCAAACAGACTTCTTCTCTCAGGGACGTGGAGTGAAACAGGGCTGCCCAATAAGTCCAACACTATTTAACATCTACATTAACGAATTGGCAAAAACATTAGAAGAATCGTCAGCACCTGGTCTCACCCTACACAACACTGAAATCAAGTGTCTGCTGTACGCAGATGACCTGGTGCTACTGTCTCCCACTAAGGAGGGGTTACAGCAGCATCTAGATCATCTGCACAGATTCTGTCAGACCTGGGCCCTGACCGTTAATCTAAAAAAAACGAATATAATGATATTCCAAAAAAGGTCAGGAAATCAGGATGACAAATATAAATTCTATTTGGACACAGTTCTATTAGAACACACCAAAAATTACACATATCTAGGACTAAATATCAGCAACACAGGTAGCTTTCACATGGCTGTGAATGAGCTGAGAGACAAAGCAAGAAGAGCATTCTATGCCATTAAAAGGAATATTAAAATCGAAATTCCAATTAGAATCTGGCTCAAAATTTTCCAATCAGTTATAGAACCAATTGCTCTCTATGGCAGCGAAGTATGGGGTCCACTCTCTAATACTGAATTTACCAAATGGGACAAACATCCAATCGAAATACTGCATGCAGAGTTTTGCAAGACTGTATTGCAAGTGCAAAGAAAAACTCCAAATAATGCATGTAGAGCAGAATTGGGCCAATACCCCCTCCTTATTCGAATAGAAAAAAGAGCCATCAAATTTTACAACCATCTAAAAACAAGTGACCCCAAAAACATTCCATCACACAGCTCTACTATGTCAAGAGATGAAACAAGAGAAGAGTCCCCTCAGCCAGCTGGTTCTGAGGCTCAGTTCACTAACCAAAACCAACCTCATAGAGCCTCAGGACAGCACTCAGAAAAATCTGGCCCAACCAAATCATCACCAAGCAAAAAAGAAAAAATATATCACCTATTGGAAAGACACCACAAAAAATCAAAGTAAACTTCAATGCTATTTGGCTCTAAACAGACAGTACATGGTGGCAGACTATCTGACCACTGTGACTGATAGAAAACTGAGAAAAACACTGACTAGGTACAGACTCAGTGAGCACAGTCTGGCTATAGAGACCGGTCGTCACAGGCAAACCTGGCTGCCCAGAGAGGACAGGCTGTGCTCACTCTGCCCCCGGGGAGAGGTAGAGACAGAGCTGCATTTCCCTATTACACTGTGACAAATACTCAGACCTAAGAGAATCTTTCTTTTCCCAAAAATTATAATTCAGTACAACGAATTTGAAACTATAAAAGAGGAAGAAAAAATCAATTATTTATTGGGTGAAAAGCCAAAATGTGCAATTTTGGCAGCCAAATATGTGTCCTCCTGCCACAACCTGAGGGACAGCCAGTGAAAATTGTAATGTAATGTCAATAATATTTCCTGTTTTGTTTTGACTTTCATAGCATGTAATATGTCTTCTCAGTCATGTTGAGATTGGTCGACTACTATTGCTTTAATGTATTGTTATTCTCATTAATATTGTTGTTGTAGTTGCTGTTAATGGTAAACCCATTTCCACTACTACTATTATTATTGCTGTTGGTCCCACCATTTTTGTTATATGTATACTTTGACAATGTAAGTAATTTTACTTGCCATGTCAATAAAGTCTATTGAATTGAATTGAATTGAATTGAATTGAGAGAGAGAGAGAGAGAGAGAGAGAGAGAGAGAGACTGGGTGAAAAACCACAGTGTGTCATCACAGCTGCAAGATTTGTGACCTGTTGCCACAAGAAAAGGGCAACCAGTGAAGAACAAACACCATTGTAAATACAACCCATATTTATGTTTATTTATTTTTCCATTTGTACTTTAACGATTTGCACATTGTTACAACACTGTATATATACATAATATGACATTTGAAATGTCTTTATTCTTTTGAAACTTCTGAGTGTAATATTTATTGTTAATATTTATTGTTTATTTCACTTTTGTTTACTATCTACTTCACTTGCTTTGGCAATGTTAACACACGTTTCCCATGCCAATAAAGCCCTTAAATTGAATTGAAATTGAATTGAATTGAGAGAGAGAGAGAGAGAGAGAGAGAGGGAGAGGGAGAGGGTGCAGAGAGCGAGAGAGCGAGAGAGAGAGATTGGTTTAAACAGGAGTACGTGGTGTTAGTGGAGAGCATGGTTTATGATTTAAAAGTAAAATCCCCTAGATATATTTTGTTCATAGAAAAAATTAGGAACAGTATATAAATGAGGCAACAATTTCTACTTCCTGACTAAACAACTGAAACAGCCAGAATACAAATTAATTCAACTTTTTAGTTAGATAAATGAAAACGGACTACTCAATTAATTAATGTTGTAATAGCTGTAGACATTAATTATTCAAATATGATTAAGATATTACTGAACAAAATCATAATTAATGAACCATACTGCGATGGAGATCAGTGTAATGAAGAGTAGGTTAGTGTTGTCGCGTGTAGCTCAGTTGGTAGAGCATGGTGCTTGCAACGTCAGGGTTGTGGGTTCGATTCCCACAGGGGGCCAGTATGAATAAAATAAAAATGTATGCACTCACTAACTGTAAGTCGCTCTGGATAAGAGCGTCTGCTAAATGACTAAAATGTCCTACTCATTTTAATAATAATGACAACTACGTTATTCAAACTAGATGCACACTCACTGAGTCAAGTATTTATCCATCAAGTCTTTGTGGCAGATGATGACCTTTCTGTGTGATTTATTCAGCTTGTAGTCTAATGTAATTAGGATGTTACTTAGTCTGTGTACCAAATGGCACTCCATTCTCTATAAAGTGCACTACATTTGACCAGAGCCCTATGGACCTTGGTCAAAAGTAGTGCACCAGATAGGGAATAGGTTTCCAATTAGGACGGTACATTTGTTATGTGCCCTTCAATTAGTTGAGGGGAAAGTTTTTAAGGAAGATCAAGTTGGGATCCATAAACTACAACTACTACTACTACTACTGCTACTACTGCTACTACTGCTACTGCTACACTACTACTACTACTACTACTACTACTACTACTACTACTACTACTACTACTACTACTACTACTGCTACTACTACTACTACTACTACTACTGCTACTACTACTGCTACTGCTACTGCTACTACTACTGCTACTACTACTACTACTACTACTACTACTGCTACTGCTACTACTGCTACTGCTACTGCTACTGCTACTGCTACTGCTACTACTACTATTACTACTACTACTACTGCTACTGCTACTACTACTACTACTACTACTACTACTACTACTACTACTACTACTACTGCTACTGCTACTACACTACTACTACTACCACTACTACTACTACTGCACTGCCACTGCTACCGCTACTGCTACTGCTACTGCTACTGCTACTACTACTACTACTACTCGCCATGCTACTGCTACTGCTACTGCTACTACTACTACTACTACTACTACTACTACTACTGCTACTACTACTACTACTACTACTACTACTACTACTACTGCTACTGCTACTGCTACTGCTACTGCTACTGCTACTGCTACTGCTACTACTACTACTACTACTACTACTACTACTACTACTAAAATCAGCTCATGTAATCTAGTCATAGTTAAGCAAAACTTGAGTGAAGGACAGCCATTCAAAGCAACACAGAGTTAGCTACAGGAGTTATAGCTGTGGACAGGCATATGCCTCTACCGCTTCCGTCATGGAAAATCTCAGAGTGCCAATTCAAGCCAGACCACAGGAGGCCTCCGGTAAAGCAACTGCCATTACACTGAGCTCGCAGGAATGCGCAATAACATCCCTACCTGCCAGCGCCAGACAAGTCAACAGGGAGAGGCGTAGTGAGAGAGGGATTCTTCACCAGTGGAATAAATGAAACGATGATCATAGCCAGATTTTCATGTGAGAAGTCCGGTTGCCATATTGCCGATGGTGGGTGACTGTGGGGGGAGGGGCAGTCAATGCTAGGCCGTACTGTCAGAGTTTAGAGTTTTGGAGGAATGTTGTATTTCCCCTTATGTATGTTGTAACTGTGTGAAATGTCTAATGTGTGCCTCTGTAATTTTATTGCAAGAGTTTGAGATGATAAGGTTCCATCTGCATTTCTGTCAAAATGTAGTTATTGACACAGCCTTGTCCTGCACAGCGTTCTCCACCTATACAGTCATCTAAATACTCCAAGTCATGCCTTTAAGTTAAATAATACAAGATACAAACTGCTCACACAATTAAAATCAATGGGGGGTTCTGAAAGCCAATTACCTCAGAGTCGTTTTTTGCAGATAGAATCTTGTAATTCTAAGGTCACTATCGGTCAATATATAACCTTGTTTCCCCCTTCCTAGACAGAATAATTTTAATCCACATATTATCTGAAACGGCTTTGTAAAGGATCAACCCGACGTAGGACACCATGTAGGTAGGGTGGAATATACAACATCATATTTACATTATGGAATATACAGGACTGAAACAAAGCTTTACCAGACTTCTAAATAAATGTGTTGAAGTTGAGACAGACAGCGTTCCACCTTGGAGGGTAAGGGCTATACAGGACTGAAACAAAGCTTTACCAGACTTCTATATAAATGTGTTGAAGTTGTGAGACAGACAGCGTTCCACCTTGGAGGGTAAGGGCTTTACAGGACTTAATCTAGTGTGAGCAAAGTGAAAGAGAATGTCTTCTTCGTGGGATAACCATCAGATAACCTCTTTCTTTTCTTAGTTTCTTATTTTCTTCTTCGTTCTACCTTTTTACCTTGACAGGAGCTTATGCTGTTTTCCTGATTAAAAATGACCTTTCTTTTGTTCCTATGGAAATGTTTTAAAGCAGACTTCCTATGACTTGATAGAGAGAGCAGGGATGATCTTCATATGACTTGATAGATAGAGCAGGTATGATCTTCATTTGACTTGATAGATAGAGCAGGTATGATCTTTATATGACTTGATAGAGAGAGCAGGGATGATCTTCATATGACTTGATAGATAGAGCAGGTATGATCTTTATATGACTTGATTGATAGAGCAGGTATGATCTTCATTTGACTTGATAGATAGAGCAGGTATGATCTTTATATGACTTGATAGATAGAGCAGGTATGATCTTCATATGACTTGATAGATAGAGCAGGTATGATCTTCATATGACTTGATAGATAGAGCAGGTATGATCTTCATATGACTTGATAAAGAGAGCAGGTATGATCTTCATATGACTTGATAGATAGAGCAGGTATGATCTTTATATGACTTGATAGATAGAGCAGGTATGATGTATAAGGAAATCAGTCAATTGAAACAAATGAACTAGACCCTAATCTATGGATTTCACATGACTGGGCAGGAGCGCAGCCATGGGCGGCAGGTAGCTTAGTGGTTAAGAGCGTAGTGCCAGTAACCGAAAGGTCTCTGGTTCTAATCCCCGAGCCGACTAGGTGAAAATCTGTCGATGTGCCCTTGAGTAAGACACTTAACTCTAATTGCTCCTGTAAGTCGCTCTGGACAAGAGTGTCTGCTAAATGACTAAAAATAGGCCCACCCACTAGGGGAGCTAGGCCCAGCCAATCAGAATGCGTTTTTCCCCACAAAAGGGCTTTATTACAGACATAAATACTCCTCAGTTTCATCAGCTGTCCAGGTGGCTGGTCTCAGACGATCCCGCAGGTGAAGAAGCCGGATGTGGAGGGCCTGGCCTGGCCTGGCGTGGTTACACGTGGTCAGCGGTTGTGAGACCAGTTGGATGTACTGCCAAATTCTCTAAAATGTTGTTGGAGGCGGCTTATGGTAGAGAAATTAAAATGAAATTATCTGGCAACAGCTCTGGTTGACATTCCTGCAGTCAACATGCCAATTGCATGCCCCCTTAAAACTTGAGACATCTGTGGCATTGTTTTAGAGTTTCCATTCATTGTTCCCAGCACAAGGTGCACCTGTGTAATGATAATGCTGTTTAATCAGCTCCTTGATATGCCAAACCTGTCAGGTGGATGGATTGTCTTGGCAAATGAGAAATGCTCACTAACAGGGATGTAAACACATTTGTGCACAAAATTGGAGAGAAATAAGGTTTTTGTGTGTATGGAACATTTCTGGGATCTTTTATTTCAGCTCATGAAACATGGGACCAACATTCTACATGTTTAGGTTTATATTTTTGTTCAGTATAATTCAATAACTTAAAGCTTAAACCAGGGTTTTTCAATTCCGGTCCTGGAGGGCCAAAACACCTCTGTTTTTCATCCTCTCCTTCTAATCAGGGGCTAATTCAGACCTGGGACACCAGGTGAGTGCTATTAACTACCAGGTAGAAATAAAAAACAGAAGTGTTTCGGCCCTCCAGGACCGGAATTGAAGAACCCTGGCTTAAACCATTAAAGCTCATTGATATATCATGATTTACACTCTGGTTGACTTTAACCCCTTTTTTTTATGTAGTTCAATCACTGTGTTGAACTCCGTGAATCAACATTTAACGTGACCATCAGTAAAAATATGGATCTCTAGGAAACAGTACCAGGCTGAGAACCAACTGACACCCTATGCTCTATATAGTGCACTGCTCTATAGGGCCGGGAATAGGACGCCCTCTGGGGTGCAGACACTGTTAAAGGAATGTGTGCAGTATATTTAATACAGCTGAATGATATATGATAAAATATATTTAATACAGCTGAATGATATATGATAAAATATATTTAATACAGCTGAATGATATATGATAAAATATATTTAATACAGCTGAATGATATATGATAAAATATATTTAATACAGCTGAATGATATATGATCAAATATATTTAATACAGCTGAATGATATATGATAAAATATATTTAATACAGCTGAATGATATATGATAAAATATATTTAATACAGCTGAATGATATATGATCAAATATATTTAATACAGCTGAATGATATATGATAAAATATATTTAATACAGCTGAATGATATATGATGAAATTTATTTAATACAGCTGAATGATATATGATAAAATATATTAAATACAGCTGAATGATATATGATAAAATATATTAAATACAGCTGAATGATATATGATAAAATATATTTAATACAGCTGAATGATATATGATAAAATATAATTAATAAGGCTGAATGATATATGATCAAATATATTAAATACAGCTGAATGATATATGATAAAATATAATAAATACAGCTGAATGATATATGATAAATATATTTAATACAGCTGAATGATATATGATAAAATATATTGAATACAGCTGAATGATATATGATAAGATATATTTAATACAGCTGAATGATATATGATAAAATATATATAATACAGCTGAATGATATATGATAAAATATATTTAATACAGCTGAATGATATATGATAAAATATATTTAATACAGCTGAATGACATATGATAAAATATATTTAATACAGCTGAATGATATATGATAAAATATATTAAATACAGCTGAATGATATATGATAAAATATATATAATACAGCTGAATGATATATGATAAAATATATTAAATACAGCTGAATGATATATGATCAAATATATTTAATACAGCTGAATGATATATGATAAAATATATTTAATACAGCTGAATGATATATGATAAAATATATTAAATACAGCTGAATGATATATGATCAAATATATATAATACAGCTGAATGATATATGATCAAATATATTTAATACAGCTGAATGATATATGATAAAATATATTTAATACAGCTGAATGATATTTTATAAAATATATTTAATACAGCTGAATGATATATGATAAAACATATTTAATACAGCTGAATGATATATGATAAAATATATTGAATACAGCTGAATGATATATGATAAAATATATTTAATACAGCTGAATGACATATGATAAAATATATTTAATACAGCTGAATGATATATGATAAAATATATTAAATACAGCTGAATGATATATGATAAAATATATATAATACAGCTGAATGATATATGATAAAATATATTAAATACAGCTGAATGATATATGATCAAATATATTTAATACAGCTGAATGATATATGATAAAATATATTTAATACAGCTGAATGATATATGATAAAATATATTAAATACAGCTGAATGATATATGATCAAATATATATAATACAGCTGAATGATATATGATCAAATATATTTAATACAGCTGAATGATATATGATAAAATATATTTAATACAGCTGAATGATATTTTATAAAATATATTTAATACAGCTGAATGATATATGATAAAATATATTTAATACAGCTGAATGATATATGATAAAACATATTTAATACAGCTGAATGATATATGATAAAATATATTGAATACAGCTGAATGATATATGAAAAAATATATTTAATAAAGCTGAATGATAAAATATATTTAATACAGCTGAATGATATATGATAAAATGTATTTAATACAGCTGAGAAATATATGATAAAATATATTTAATACAGCTGAATGATATATGATAAAATATATTTAAAACAGCTGAATGATATATGATAAAATATATTTAATACTGCTGAATGATATATGATAATATATATTTAATACAGCTGAATGATATATGATCAAATATATTTAATACAGCTGAATGATATATGATAAAATATATTTAATACAGCTGAATGATATATGATAAAATATATTTAATACTGCTGAATGATATATGATAAAATATATTTAATACAGCTGAATGATATATGATAAAATATATTTAATACAGCTGAATGATATATGATAAAATATATTTAATACAGCTGAATGATATATGATAAAATATATTTAATACAGCTGAATGATATATGATAAAATATATTTAATACAGCTGAATGATATATGATGAAGAGAATGTCTTACTAACTTAGGCCCATCGTTCCTTTGGGAGCATCGACCCCTCCTCTGCATCTTACTCTGTTCTGGTTAGTCTTCTTTTGTTATTGACTAAATACTTATTTTCCACTATAATTTGCAAATAAATTCATTAAAAATCCTACAATGTGATTTTCTGGATTTTTTCCCCTCATTTTGTCTGTCATAGTTGACGTGTACCTATGATGGAAATTACAGGCCTCTCTCATCTTTTTAAGTGGGAGAACTTGCACAATTGGTGGCTGACTAAATACTTTTTTTCCCCACTGTATGTTACATTAACGAAGGACAGACTATGATGAGTAATGTCATTGCTCTCCATTCAGCATCAATGCATCGCTTGCCAGTTTTAATGACATTTCTATTTTGTCCTATCAACATATCGATGTGTCATCTTTCCCTGGCATAATCAAGCAAACTCAGCCTTGTGCACCAACAGCGCTCAGATTGGTCACTATATTTAGCTAGACAACATATACTGGCACAACATTGCAGGTAGGGCTATAACGGCAAACAATTCTATTATTTGGGGTTGGTTTGTTTTGTGGAGGCTCATTTCAGAGTCCTGAAAACATTGCTTTTGAAATGAGATGAGTGTTTCCATCAGAGCAGAAACAGCATTATTTCAGTAGATCATTTCATGTCGCAATGTACACACTCAGATCCAATACTAAAGAAGAAGATGGTGGTTGATAATCAAATATCATGTGTCTTCTTGTCCAGACCTACAGTACATAGAGTTCATATACTCATATACAAGAGCTCCTCCATATACAGTACGTTTTGGAAAGTATTCAGACCCCTTGACCCCCTCATTAATCTACACACAATACCCCATAATGATGAAGCAAAAACAGGTTTGTAAATTGTTTTGCAAAAAATAATCAAAGAAATCCTGAAATATCACATTTACATAAGTATTCAGATCTTTTACTCAGTACTTTGTTGAAGCACCTTTGGCAGCGATTACAGCCTTGAGTCTTCTTGGGTATGACGCTACAAGATTGGCACACCAGTATTTGGGGAGTCTCTCCCGTTCTTCTCTGCAAATCCTCTCAAAGCTCTGTCAGGTTGCATGGGGAGCGTCGCTGCACAGCTATTTTCAGGTCTCTCCAAAGATCTTAGATCGGGTTCAAGTTCGAAATCTGGCTGGGCCACTCAAGGACATTCAGAAACGTGGCCCGAAGCCACTCTTGCGTTGTCTTGGGTGTGTGCTTAGGGTTGTTGTCCTGTTGGAAGGTGAACCTTTGCCCCAGTCTGAGGTCCTGAGCGCTCTGGAGCTGGTTTTCATCAAGGATCTCTCTGTACTTTGCTCTGTTCATCTTTCCATCGATCCTAACTAGTCTCCATGTCCCTACCACTGAAAAACATCCCCACAGCATGATGCTGCCACCACCATCTTTCACCATAGGGATGGTGCCAGGTTTCCTCCAGACGTGATGTGACACTTGGCATTCAGGCCAAAGAGTTCAATCTTGGTTTCATCAGACCAGAGAATATTGCTTTTCATGGTCTGAGAGTCCTTTAGGTGCCTTTTGGCAAACTCCAAGTGGGCTGTCGTGTGCCTTTTAATGAGGAGTGGCTTTAGTCTGGCCACTCTACCATTAAGGCCATCTTGTTGGAGTGCTGCAAAGATGGTTGTCCTTCTGGAAGGTTCTCCCATCTCCACAAAGGAACTTTGGAGCGCTGTCACAGTGACCATCGGGTTCTTGGTCACCTCCCTGACCAAAGCTGTGACGTAACAAAATGTGGAAAAATACATTTACATTTTAGTCATTTAGCAGACGCTCTTATCCAGAGTGACTTACAGTTAGTGAGTGCATACATTTTTCATACTGGCCCCCCGTGGGAAACGAACCCACAACCATGGCGTTGCAAGCGCCATGCTCTACCAACTGAGCTACAAGGGGTCTGAATACTTTCTGAATGCACTGTATACAAGGGGTCTGAATACTTTCTGAATGCACTGTATACAAGGGGTCTGAATACTTTCTGAATGCACTGTATACAAGGGGTCTGAATACTTTCTGAATGCACTGTATACAAGGGGTCTGAATACTTTCTGAATGCACTGTATACAAGGGGTCTGAATACTTTCTGAATGCACTGTATACAAGGGGTCTGAATACTTTCTGAATGCACTGTATACAAGGGGTCTGAATACTTTCTGAATGCACTGTATACAAGGGGTCTGAATACTTTCTGAATGCACTGTATACACTCAATGTTTAATACTCCTCCATACAACTGATAGATAGGAGAAATACACATCTTGCCTGTTACCAACCCATAATGCCCCTGTCCAGCTCTTCTCCAACCCATAATATCCCAGTCCAGCTCTTCTCCAACCCATAATATCCCCGTCCAGCCCTTCTCCAACCCATAATATCCCCGTCCAGCTCTTCTCCAACCCATAATATCCCCGTCCAGCTCTTCTCCAACCCATAATGTCCCCGTCCAGCTCTTCTCCAACCCATAATGTCCCTGTCCAGCTCTTCTCCAACCCATAATATCCCCGTCCAGCTCTTCTCCAACCCATAATATCCCAGTCCAGCTCTTCTCCAGCTCCCTTGCTGCAAAGATGGTTGTCCTTCTGGAAGGTTCTCCCATCTCCACAAAGGAACTTTGGAGCGCTGTCACAGTGACCATCGGGTTCTTGGTCACCTCCCTGACCAAAGCTGTGACGTAACAAAATGTGGAAAAATACATTTACATTTTAGTCATTTAGCAGACGCTCTTATCCAGAGCGACTTACAGTTAGTGAGTGCATACATTTTTCATACTGGCCCCCCGTGGGAAACGAACTCACAACCATGGCGTTGCAAGCGCCATGCTCTACCAACTGAGCTACAAGGGGTCTGAATACTTTCTGAATGCACTGTATACAAGGGGTCTGAATACTTTCTGAATGCACTGTATACAAGGGGTCTGAATACTTTCTGAATGCACTGTATACAAGGGGTCTGAATACTTTCTGAATGCACTGTATACAAGGGGTCTGAATACTTTCTGAATGCACTGTATACAAGGGGTCTGAATACTTTCTGAATGCACTGTATACAAGGGGTCTGTATACTTTCTGAATGCACTGTATACAAGGGGTCTGAATACTTTCTGAATGCACTGTGTACAGGGGGTCTGAATACTTTCTGAATGCACTGTATACAAGGGGTCTGAATACTTTCTGAATGCACTGTATACAAGGGGTCTGAATACTTTCTGAATGCACTGTATACAAGGGGTCTGAATACTTTCTGAATGCACTGTATACACTCAATGTTTAATACTCCTCCATACAACTGATAGATAGGAGAAATACACATCTTGCCTGTTACCAACCCATAATGCCCCTGTCCAGCTCTTCTCCAACCCATAATATCCCAGTCCAGCTCTTCTCCAACCCATAATATCCCCGTCCAGCCCTTCTCCAACCCATAATATCCCCGTCCAGCTCTTCTCCAACGCATAATATCCCCGTCCAGCTCTTCTCCAACCCATAATGTCACCGTCCAGCTCTTCTCCAACCCATAATGTCCCTGTCCAGCTCTTCTCCAACCCATAATGTCCCCGTCCAGCGCTTCTCCAACCCATAATATCCCCGTCCAGCTCTTCTCCAACCCATAATGTCCCCGTCCAGTTCTTCTCCAACCCATAATATCCCTGTCCAGCTCTTCTCCAACCCATAATATCCCCGTCCAGCTCTTCTCCAACCCATAATATCCCAGTCCAGCTCTTCTCCAACCCATAATATCCCTGTCCAGCTCTTCTCCAACCCATAATATCCCTGTCCAGCTCTTCTCCAACCCATAATATCCCCGTCCAGCTCTTCTCCAACCCATAATATCCCTGTCCAGCTCTTCTCCAACCCATAATGTCCCCGTCCAGCTCTTCTCCAACCCATAATATCCCTGTCCAGCTCTTCTCCAACCCATAATATCCCTGTCCAGCTTTTCTCCAACCCATAATATCCCCGTCCAGCCCTTCTCCAACCCATAATGTCCCCGTCCAGCTCTTCTCCAACCCATAATATCCCTGTCCAGCTCTTCTCCAACCCATAATATCCCTGTCCAGCTCTTCTCCAACCCATAATGTCCCCGTCCAGCTCTTCTCCAACCCATAATATCCCCGTCCAGCTCTTCTCCAACCCATAATGTCCCCGTCCAGCGCTTCTCCAACCCATAATATCCCCGTCCAGCTCTTCTCCAACCCATAATGTCCCCGTCCAGCTCTTCTCCAACCCATAATATCCCCTTCCAGCTCTTCTCCAACCCATAATATCCCCGTCCAGCTCTTCTCCAACCCATAAAATCCCTGTCCAGCTCTTCTCCAACACATAATATCCCTGTCCAGCTCTTCTCCAACCCATAATATCCCCGTCCAGCTCTTCTCCCACCCATAATATCCCTGTCCAGCTCTTCTCCAACCCATAAAGTCCCCGTCCAGCTCTTCTCCAACCCATAATATCCCTGTCCAGCTCTTCTCCAACCCATAATATCCCTGTCCAGCTCTTCTCCAACCCCCTAATGCCCCTGTCCAGCTCTTCTCCAACCACCTAATGCCCCTGTCCAGCTCTTCTCCAACCCATAATATCCCTGTCCAGCTCTTCTCCAACCCATAATATCCCTGTCCAGCTCTTCTCCAACCCATAATATCCCCGTCCAGCCCTTCTCTCAACCCATAACATCCCCCGTCCAGCTCTTCTCCAACCCATAATGTCCCCGTCCCGCTTCTCCAACCCATAATATCCCCGCTCCAGCCCTTCTCCAACCCATAATATCCCTGTCCAGCTCTTCCCAACCCATAATATCCCCGTCCAGCTCTTCTCCAACCCATAATGTCCCTGTCCAGCTATTCTCCAACCCATAATGCCCCTGTCCAGCCCTTCTCAAACCCATAATATCCCTGTCCAGCTCTTCTCCAACCCATAATGTCCCCGTCCAGCCCTTCTCCAACCCATAATATCCCTGTCCAGCTCTTCTCCAACCCATTATGTTCCTGTCCAGCCCTTCTCCAACCCATAATATCCCTGTCCAGCCCTTCTCCAACCTATAATGTCCCCGTCCAGCCCTTCTCCAACCCATAATGTCCCCGTTCAGCCTTTCTCCAACCCATAATATCCCTGTCCAGCTCTTCTCCAACCCATGTCCCCGTCCAGCCCTTCTCCTACCCATAATGTCCCCGTCCAGGCCTTCTCCAACCCATATTATCCCTGTCCAGCTCTTCTCCAACCCATAATGTCCCCGTCGAGCCCTTCTCCAACCCATAATATCCCTGTCCAGCTCTTCTCCAACCCATAATATCCCCGTCCAGCTCTTATCCAACCCATAATGTCCCCGTCCAGCTCTTCTCCAACCCAAAATATCCCCGTCCAGCCCTTCGCCAACCCATAATGTCCCCGTCCAGCTCTTCTCCAACCCATAATATCCCTGTCCAGCTCTTCTCCAACGCCCTAATGCCCCTGTCCAGCTCTTCTCCAACCCATAATATCCCTGTCCAGCTCTTCACCAACCCATAATGTCCCAGTCCAGCTCTTCTCCAACCCATAATATCCCCGTCCAGCTCTTATCCAACCCATAATGTCCCCGTCCAGCTCTTCTCCAACCCAAAATATCCCCGTCCAGCCCTTCTCCAACCCATAATGTCCCCGTCCAGCTCTTCTCCAACCCATAATATCCCTGTCCAGCTCTTCTCCAACCCCCTAATGCCCCTGTCCAGCTCTTCTCCAACCCATAATATCCCTGTCCAGCTCTTCTCCAACCCATAATATCCCCGTCCAGCTCTTATCCGACCCATAATGTCCCCGTCCAGCTCTTCTCCAACCCATAATATTCCCGTCCAGCCCTTCTCCAACCCATAATGTCCCCGTCCAGCTCTTCTCCAACCCATAATATCCCTGTCCAGCTCTTCTCCAACCCCCTAATGCCCCTGTCCAGCTCTTCTCCAACCCATAATATCCCTGTCCAGCTCTTCTCCAACCCATAAAATCCCTGTCCAGCTCTTCTCCAACCCCCTAATGCCCCTGTCCAGCTCTTCTCCAACCCCCTAATGCCCCTGTCCAGCTCTTCTCCAACCCATAATGTTCCCGTCCAGCTCTTCTCCAACCCATAATGTCCCCGTCCAGCGCTTCTCCAACCCATAATGTCCCCGTCCATCTCCTTTCTCCAACCCATAATGTCCCCGTCCAGCGCTTCTCCAACCCATAATGTCCCCGTCCATCTCCTTTCTCCAACCCATAATGTCCCTCTCCAGCCCTTCTCCAACCCATACTGTCTCCATCCAGCCCTTCTCCAACCCATAATGTCCCCGTCCAGCTCTTCTCCAACCCATAATGTCCCCGTCCAGCTCTTCTCCAACCAAAACTGTCCCCATCCAGCCCTTCTCCAACCCATAATGTCCCCATCCAGCTCTTCTCCAAATCATAATGTCCCCATCCAGCCCTTCTCCAACCCATAATGTCCCCATCCAGCTCTTCTCCAACCCATAATGTCCCCGTCCAGCTCTTCTCCAACCCATAATGCCACTGTCCAGCTCTTCTCCAACCCATAATGTCCATGTCCAGCTCACTGCTACATATACTCTATACTCTACGCTCTGATTGCAGCCATACATCATGGTCTGTGCCATATGGCACGTTGTCAAGTAACTAACCGTAACTGCAGCAATTTTGTGATATATCTTGCAAGGAGTTATAAATCTGACAGAGAGAAGAGTAGTGGTTTTTTGAGGTATATTTTACAACAGGTTGTGTACAAACTTTTGGATAAGAGTGAGAGCAAGTGTAATGCATTACAGTCGACCAATAATAACTAATCTATAGCTCCCTTGCTGCAAAGATGGTTGTCCTTCTGGAAGGTTCTCCCATCTCCACAAAGGAACTTTGGAGCGCTGTCACAGTGACCATCAGGTTCTTGGTCAACTCCCTGACGAAAGCTGTGACGTAACAAAATGTGGAAAAATACATTTACATTTTAGTCATTTAGCAGACGCTCTTATCCAGAGCGACTTACAGTTGGTGAGTGCATACATTTTCATACTGGCCCACCGTGGGAAACGAACCCACAACCATGGCGTTGCAAGCGCCATGCTCTACCAACTGAGCTACAAGGGGTCTGAATACTTTCTGAATGCACTGAATACACTCAATATTTAATACTTCTCCATACAAGTGATAGATAGGAGAAATACACATCTTGCCTGTTTCCAACCCATAATATCCCTGTCCAGCTCTTCTCCAACCCATAATATCCCCCGTCCAGCCCTTCTCCAACCCATAACATCCCCGTCCAGCTCTTCTCCAACCCATAATGTCCCCGTCCAGCGCTTCTCCAACCCATAATGTCCCCGTCCAGCCCTTCTCCAACCCATAATATCCCTGTCCAGCTCTTCTCCAACCCATAATATCCCCGTCCAGCTCTTCTCCAACCCATAATGTCCCTGTCCAGCTCTTCTCCAACCCATAATGCCCCTGTCCAGCCCTTCTCAAACCCATAATATCCCTGTCCAGCTCTTCTCCAACCCATAATGTCCCCGTCCAGCCCTTCTCCAACCCATAATATCCCTGTCCAGCTCTTCTCCAACCCATTATGTTCCTGTCCAGCCCTTCTCCAACCCATAATATCCCTGTCCAGCCCTTCTCCAACCTATAATGTCCCCGTCCAGCCCTTCTCCAACCCATAATGTCCCCGTTCAGCCCTTCTCCAACCCATAATATCCCTGTCCAGCTCTTCTCCAACCTATGTCCCCGTCCAGCCCTTCTCCTACCCATAATGTCCCCATCCAGGCCTTCTCCAACCCATATTATCCCTGTCCAGCTCTTCTCCAACCCATAATGTCCCCGTCGAGCCCTTCTCCAACCCATAATATCCCTGTCCAGCTCTTCTCCAACCCATAATATCCCGTCCCAGCTCTTATCCAACCCTCCTAATCCCGGCCCAGCTCTTCTCCAACCCAAAATATCCCCGTCCCAGCCTTTCGCCAACCCATAATGTCCCCGTCCAGCTCTTCTCCAACCCATAAATCCCTGTCCAGCTCTTCTCTCCAGCCCTAATGCCCTGTCCAGCTCTTCTCCAACCCATAATATCCTGTCCAGCTCTTCACCAACCCATAATGTCCCCGTCCAGCTCTTCTCCAACCCATAATATCCCCGCCCAGCTCTTATCCAACCCATAACCCCGTCCAGCTTTCTCTAACCCAAAATATCCCCGTCCAGCCCTTCTCCAACCCATAATGTCCCCGTCCAGCTCTTCTCCAACCCATAATATCCCTGTCCAGCTCTTCTCCAACCCCCTAATGCCCCTGTCCAGCTCTTCTCCAACCCAAAATATCTCTGCCAGCTCTTCTCCAACCCATAATATCCCCGTCCAGCTCTTATCCGACCCATAATGTCCCCCGCCCAGTCTTCTCCAACCCATAATATTCCCGTCCAGCCCTTCTCCAACCCATAATGTCCCCGTCCAGCTCTTCTCCAACCCATAATATCCCTGTCCAGCTCTTCTCCAACCCCCTAATGCCCCTGTCCAGCTCTTCTCCAACCCATAATATCCCTGTCCAGCTCTTCTCTCAACCCATAAAATCCCTGTCCAGCCTCTTCTCCAACCCCCTAATGCCCCTGTCCAGCTCTTCTCCAACCCCTAATGCCCCCTGTCCAGCTCTTCTCCAACCCATAATGTTCCGTCCAGCTCTTCTCCAACCCATAATGTCCCCGTTCCAGCTCTTCTCCAACCCATAATGTCCCCGTCCATCTCCTTTCTCCAACCCATAATGTCCCCGTCCAGCTTACTCCAACCCATAATGTCCCCCCGTCCATCTCCTTTCTCCAACCCATAATGTCCCTCTCCAGCCCTTCTCCAACCCATACTGTCTCCATCCAGCCCTTCTCCAACCCATAATGTCCCCGTCCAGCTCTTCTCCAACCAAAACTGTCCCCATCCAGCCCTTCTCCAACCCATAATGTCCCCATCCAGCTCTTCTCCAAATCATAATGTCCCCATCCAGCCCTTCTCCAACCCATAATGTCCCCATCCAGCTCTTCTCCAACCCATAATGTCCCCGTCCAGCTCTTCTCCAACCCATAATGCCCCTGTCCAGCTCTTCTCCAACCCATAATGTCCATGTCCAGCTCACTGCTACATATACTCTATACTCTACGCTCTGATTGCAGCCATACATCATGGTCTGTGCCATATGGCACGTTGTCAAGTAACTAACCGTAACTGCAGCAATTTTGTGATATATCTTGCAAGGAGTTATAAATCTGACAGAGAGAAGAGTAGTGGTTTTTTGAGGTATATTTTACAACAGGTTGTGTACAAACTTTTGGATAAGAGTGAGAGCAAGTGTAATGCATTACAGTCGACCAATAATAACTAATCTATAGCTCCCTTGCTGCAAAGATGGTTGTCCTTCTGGAAGGTTCTCCCATCTCCACAAAGGAACTTTGGAGCGCTGTCACAGTGACCATCAGGTTCTTGGTCAACTCCCCTGAGACGAAAGCTGCGGAAATGTGGAAAAATACATTTACATTTTAGTCATTTAGCAGGACGCTCTTAGCCAGAGCGACTTCACAGTTTAGTGCATACATATTCATACTGGCCCCGTGGGAAACGAACCCACAACCCTGGCGTTTGGCGCCATGCTCCTCAACTGAGCCGCAAGGGGTCCTGGAATACTTTCTGAATGCACTGAATACACTCACTTTTTAATACTTCTCCCTTCGTGATAGATAGAGCAGAGAAATACACATCTTGCCTGTTTCCAACCCAAATATCCCTGTCCAGCTCTTCTCCAACCCATAATATCCCTGTCCAGCTCTTCTCCAACCCATAATATTCCCTGTCCAGCTCTTCTCCAACCCATAATATCCCTGTCCAGCCCTTCTCCAACCGATAGATTCCCCATCAGCTCTTATCCAACCCATAATATCCCTGTCCAGCCTTCTCAACTTCCAGGCAGTATCCCTGTCCAGCTCTTCTCCAAACCCAGACTATCCCTGTCCAGCTCTTTCTCCAACCCATAATGTCCCCGGTCCAGCTCTTTCTCCAACCCATAATGTCCCCGTCCAGCTCTTCTCCAACCCATATATCCCGTCCAGCTCTTTTTATCCAACCCATGGTCCCCGTCCAGCTCTTCTCCAACCCAAAATATCCCCTGTCCAGCCCTTGTCCAACCCTGTATTTCCCGCTCAGCTCTTCTCCAACCCATAATATCCCTGTCCAGCTCTTCTCCAACCCCCTAATGCCCCTGTCCAGCTCTTCTCCAAACCCCATAATATCCCTATTTAGCTCTTCTCCAACCCATAATATCCCGTCTAGCTCTTTTTTCCAACCCAATGTCCCCGTCAGCTCTTCTCCAACCCATAATATCCCCGTCCAGCCCTTCTCCAACCCATAATGTCCCCGTCCAGCTCTTCTCCAACCCATAATATCCCTGTCCAGCTCTTCTCCAACCCCCTAATGCCCCTGTTCAGCTCTTCTCCAACCCATAATATCCATGTCCAGCTCTTCTCCAACCCATAAAATCCCTGTCCAGCTCTTCTCCAACCCCCTAATGCCCCTGTTCAGCTCTTCTCCAACCCATAATAGTCCCTGTCCAGCTCTTCTCCAACCCCATAATATCCCCTGTCCAGCCCTTCTCCAACCCGGGAAATCTTCCCGTCCCAGCTCTTATCCAACCCATAATCTCCCCTGTACCTTCTCCAACCCATAATATCCCTGTCCAGCTCTTCTCCAACCCATAATATCCCTGTCCAGCTTTTCTCTCAACCCATAATGTCCCGTACCCAGCTCCAACCCATAATGTCCCTGTCCAGCTCTTCTCCAACCCAGGATATCCCGTCCAGCTCTTAGATTTTCGAACCCATAATGTGTCCCGTCCAGCTCTTCTCTCAACCCAAATATCCCCGTCCAGCCCTTATCCAATGCAGCAATTTCCCGGATCAGCTCTTTCTCCAACCCATAATATCCCTGTCCAGCTCTTCTCCAACCCCCCTAATCTCCCCTGTCCGCTCTTCTCCAAACTCCATAATATCCCTGTTTCATCTCCTTTCTCCAACCCATAATATCCCCTGTCTAGCTCTTTCCAACCCATAATGTCCCCATCCAGCTCTTTTCTCCAACCCATAATATCCTCAGTCCAGCCCTTCTCCAACCCATAATGTCCCCGGGTCCCAGCTCTTCTCCAACCCATAATATCCCTGTATCCAGCTCTTCTCCCACCCCCTAATGCCCCTGCCTTCAGCTCCTTCTCAACCCACCAATATCCCCTGTCCAGCTCTTCTCCAACCGCCATCCCTGTCCAGCTCTTCTCCAACCCCCTAAACAGCCCTGTCCAGCTCTTCTCCAACCCCTAATGCCCCTGTCCAGCTCTTCCTCCAACCCATAATATCCTCGGTCCAGCTCTTCTCCAACCCATGGGAGATATCCCTGTCCAGCTCTTATCCAACCCATGAGGTTGTCCCCGTCCAGCTCTTCTCCAACCCATAATATCCCCGTCTCAGCTCTTTTTCCAACCCCATAATGTCCCTTCCGAGCTCTTCTCCAACCGCAATATCCCCGTCCAGCCCTTTCTCCAACCCATTGTCCCGTCCAGCTCATTCTCCAACCCATGGAGTAGGTCCCTGTCCAGCTCTTCTCCAACCCCCTAATGCCCCTTGATCTCTTCTCAACCCATAGATCCCTGTTCCAGCTCTTCTCCAACCCCCTAATGCCCTGTCCAGCTCTTCTCCAACCCCCTAATGCTCCCCGGTCCAGGCTCTTCTCCAACCCATGAGGATTCCCCCTATCCAGCTCTTCTCCAACGCATAAAATCCCTGTCCAGCTCTTCTCCAACCCCCATAATGCCCCTGTCCAGCTCTTCTCCAACCCCCTGAATGCCCCTGTCCAGCTCTTCTCCAACCCCCTAATGCCCCCTGTCCAGCTCTTCTCCAACCCCTAATGCCCCTGTCCAGCTCTTCTGCAACCCATAATGCTCCCTGTCCCAGCTCTTCTCCAACCCATAATGTCCATGTCCAGCTCACTACTATATATACTCTATACTCTACGCTCTGATTGCAGCCATACGATCATGGTCTGCGTGCCATATGTACAAGGTTGTCAGAATGTAACTCCGTAACTTCAGCAATTTTTGTTGATATATCTTGCAAGGAGTTATATCTGACAGAGAGAGGTATTTGGTTTTTGGAGGTATTTTTTACAACGGTTGTGTAAAAACTTTTGGATAAGAGTGAGAGCAAGTGTAATGCATTACAGTCGACCAATAATAACTAATCTATAGCTCCTTTTGCTGCAAAGATGGTTTGTCCTTCTGGAAGGTTCTCCCATCTCCACAAAAGGAACTTTGGAGCGCTGTCACGTGACCGATCAGGTTCTTATTCAACTCCTGACCAAAGCTGTGACGTAACAAAATGGGGAAAAATACATTCACATTTAAGTCATTTAGCAGACACTCTTATCCAGAGCGACTTACAGTTAGTGAGTGCACATTTTCATACTGGCCCCGCGTGGGAAACGAACCCACAACCCTGCGTTGCAAAGCGCCATTTGATTTTGATTCACGGATTTATTCCAGGTGCCAGTTGAGAACAAGTTCTCATCTTACAACATGCGACCTGGCCAAGATAAAAAAGCAAAGCTCGAAAGAGAAACAGCCAGAGTTCATATAAGGGGTAAAAACATAAAGTCAAAAATACAACAGAAAATATATACAGTGTTCAAATGTAGTGGAGGGAGGGCGAATAAATAGCTATGGGTGCCAAAATAATTACAATAGTATTAACACTGGGAATGCTAGATGTGCAAGAGATTATTGCAAAAATAGAGATACTAGGGTCAAAAGAGCAAAATAAAATAACATAGGGATAGATAGTTGGTGGGCTATTTCCGCATGGGCTGTGTACAAGTGCAGTGATCGGTAAGGTGCTCTGGACAACTTGATGCTTAAGTTAGTGAGGGAGATGAGTCTCCAGCTTCAGGATTTGCAATTCTTTTGGCAGTCATTGTGTAGAGAGAACCTGAAGAAGAATGGCGGCCAAAGAGGTGTTGCTGGGAAAGCACCAGTGAGATGACCTTCATGGAGCAGACTACAGGTGGGTGCTGCTATGGTGACCAATGAGCTAAGATAAGGCGGGACCTGGAGTGATTTATGATGGCCTGGAGCCAGTGGAATTTGACGACCAGAACATGAGCGCAGACCCAGCCAACAAGAGCGTACAGGTCACAGTGGTGGGTAGCGTATGGGGCTTTGGAGACAAAACGGATGGCACTTTAGATAGATTTACATCCAATTCTGCTGAGTAGATGTTGGAGGCTATTTTGTGAAATGACATCGCGAAGTCCGGGTCGGTAGGATAGTCTTTGCTGGCTGAGGGCATGTTTGGCACACATGGTGTGAGGCTTTGTTGCTTAGAAAGTGAGGGGGTCCGATTCTAGATTTAGAACTTTGGATTGGAGATTCTTTATGTGAGTTCTGGAAGAGAGTTTACAGTCAAACCAGTATACCTAGGTGACAGATGTAAGCCATCTCTACCAACTGAGCTGCAAGGGGTCTGAATACTTTCTGAATGCACTGAATACCACTGCGATTTAATACTCCTCGATACAAGTGATAGATGGAGGGGCATACTACATCTTGCCTGTTTCCAACCCAAAATATCCCTGTCCAGCTCTTCTCCAACCAAGATTCTCCCAGCTCTTCTCCAACCCATAATATCCCCTGTCCATCCCTTCTCCAACCCGATAGATGCCCGGTCCAGCTCTTCTCCAACCAGCAAGACAAATCATTGTACCAGCTCTTCTCCAACCCATAATATCCTGTTACAGCTCTTCTCCAACCCATAGTATCCCTGGCTCCAGCCTTCTCCAACCCATAGATATCCCCCTGCGTCCAGCTCTTCTCCAACCATAATATCCCTAACCAGCTCTTCTCCAACCCTAATATCCTGACCAGCCCTTCTCCAACCCATGGAGCATATCCCTGTCAGCTCTTCTCCAACCCATAATATCCCTAGGTCCAGCCCTTCTCCAACCGCATAATGTCCCCGTCCAGCTCTTCTCCAACCATAATATCCCTGTCCAGCTCTTTTCTCCAACCCATAATATCCCCGTCCAGCTCTTCTCCAACCCATAATATCCCCGTCCAGCTCTTCTCCAACCCATAATATCCCCGTCCAGCTCTTCTCCAACCCATAATGTCCCCGGTCCAGCTCTTCTCCAACCCATAATATCCCTATCCAGCTCTTTCTCCAAACTCCATAATATCCCCGTCCAGCTCTTTTTCCAACCCGATGAATGTTCCGTCCAGCCTTCTCCTAACCATAATGTCCCGTCCAGCTCTTTCTCCACCCATAATGTCCCCGGCCCAGCT